>NC_044505.1:22100593-22163093 GCF_902362185.1 Chanos chanos
CCCGGAGTCGACATTGGCGCGACATTAGCCAAGTGATGAAAAAACGATTGCTAGCCTCATTGAGAGCCATTGTTGGTCCACAATAGAATCACGTTGGCGAGTCCCCTCTATTACTCGTTTACAGGAGAAAGTGATGACATGCCAAATGTAAACAAAAGCCCTTTGTCGTCACCGTGATTTCCTTATCCCGATTAAACCTGTCTGCAGACACATGATACTCTCTAATGAGCATAATTAGCGTGAAGGGACAGGTTAGGTAGCATAGCTACTGTTTGACGCAAGCTAAACACTCTGTTCCATGCACCTGGACACGACCTAAGCAAACTCTGAAACTCACACATCGCACGCACGCCACATTAACAAGCAAACAAGGACAAAACCCTCTGTGAGAACAGGCAAATCCTCAGGTTATCTCAGTGCATGTTTTAGTTCACAGTCTTGCTAAAAAAAAATGTTTTACAATATGTTAGAAGCATACTACAACCATATATGACCAACGTTTATCACAGAAATCCTCACAATGGCAAAGTATTACAGAATGCCATCCTAAAGACTGTAAAACACCCATAATGTATTTATGACAAGTTTTAAACGGTGTTTGAATGCTTCATGATTCCTATGGAATGGGTTTTGTTGAGTTATGTTGTGCGACAGTTCTCATACGTGTCTGTCTCGTCCTGCCTTTTTGAATCAATGTTGTATCACAATGTACACACATAAACCAGCACAGTTTGATATGTCAGAGTCACAAGTATTGCAGTTAGGGTAGAGAAAGTCAATGTAAAAGCACACAGCTGCGATAACAGGGCCAGTGCTTGTTTGTAAAACAAGACCAGCCTGTAGCTTTAATGAACTGCTTCAGTGAAATAATTCCCACAGCCGATATGTCAGTCTAGACAAATATTTCTCTGAGTTTATTCTGACAGGCATTTACGATAGTCATGCCATTAATGTGATCAGCTAACATAAATACAGAGTCATTCTCACCAGAAATCTTGTCTGCAAACGGAGAAAAACATGCCATAACTTTACAGATCTGATATGTGTCCACATTGGGACATCAGTCTACACAATAACCATTCAAACGTCCAACCAAAGAGCCCTTGGCTTTCCCACAATGACCTGGATCTGTAAACACACTGCATACACAGCTCCTGCTTTGAATCAGCCAAAGGATCCTGAACAGGGATTGCCAAGCGAAGGAAAGAAAAAAAAAAATCGTTTCTGTTCTCTCTCAAGAAGTTCATGAGAATTTGGCGAATGTTCCCGAGCGAGCGGCGCGTTGGGAAGCTAGAACCAAATATGGAGCGGTCGTTTTATGATTTACGACGACATTTCCCCCGACGGACGAGGCAACAATACTTCTACAAATCATTCCAGTCAACTTCCAGAGCTCTTCAATCTGTTGTCCCATGACAACCCTAACCAAATTGTGCTCTAATGCTGCGTCTGTTGAGTGGGGTTGTAGAGCAAACTTGAAGCGGACTGGACTTTGTCATGACGCAGAAAGGCCGGGCCGTTTGCATCTTTAGCTTTTGACAAAACTCACTCGTCAGGTTAGCGTGAGAGAGGAGACAGGTGTTCTTATGTGCTTAATGCAACACTAACATTACCTGCTAACTCCACCTAGCTCTTCACACAAAACACAGCCTCACACACACACACACACACATGCACGCACGGACACACACAGGCACACACAGACACACACTTCGAGCTACAACACCATGGTTGTCAGATTTTAAGGAGCAGTAGAATAAAGGGGCAGACACCTTTTCTCCTCCATCCTCTTTCTCCTGTTCTCTCTCTCTTTCTCTCAAACGGGCTGTGTGTGACGTTTCCTGTCTCTGCTCAACACCTCGCCATTTAATGGTCCTCTGATGCCTATCGGCATGCCTGTCTCTGCACCCTGTACCCCCCCCCCCCCCCCCCACCTCCTAAATCTCATCGCCACACACGACAGAAATACCGCTGCTTACACGAACAAGACAAACGTGACAGCCGTGACACCGCTGAAAACCTTTATTCTCTCTCTCTCTCTCTCTTTCTCTCTCTCTCTCTCTCGCTCTCTCTGATTCAGCCCTGTCAGGCCTGAATTAAAAACACTTACGACCAGCTGCCTGAAATTTCCATTCACAACGCTGCAACTGACGAGCCGTAATACCCTTTGCCGGGGACCAAAATGGTGGATGTATGTGCTGTGTGTTTACTCTGCTTGCTTTTCCCCCTACGTGGTTGTTTGTCATCCCCTCATTTGAACCGTGTGGTGTTTTACAAGCCATAAAACACCGTCGCTCACATAAACAAATTTACATGCACACAAACATCACGCACAACGACCTGACGTGCCCTGCTCTACACCAAAACAACTCTATCGAAACCAAACATCAAACAGCAAGTCATCGAGGGACGCTAGCATAGCGAGCAAACAGTACTCTCTCTATAGCCTGCCTAGCACCAATTACCCCAACTTCCCAGTGCCACAGGCCTCAATCCTGGAGCCCGAGTAAACGGAACGGTGCTTTGTGGGGACCCACCTGGCGTGATGTAGCTGCGCGGAGAAGGGGAGATGTGAGGTGGAGGAGGAGGTGGAGGAAAATGCTGCTTGTGGAGGCGGTAGTCTTTCTCGCTTCGCGAACGCGAGCGTTCCGCCGGCCGCTCCGTGAGCTCCGAGCTGGGCCAGGCCCGCCGCAGGTTGGTGCTGCGCGTCTTCTTCATGGTCGCCGCGGGCGACCGCCCCGGGTTGCCGGGGGTTACCGGGGTGGCGGGAGGGGGGGGAGGGGGGGTTAGGGGAGGGGTGGGGAAGGGGGGGTGGTGGGGTGAGGCTCAGTCCCTCCCCCACATTGGCAGGGGGCACCCCGGTCCAACGTTCAGGCCAGAGTCATGGTTAGAGCTTTGACGGACTGTCACACACACACACACACACACACGCACGCAGACGCGAGCTCAAGCGTGAGCGCACACGAGCACACACACACCACACTCACGGGCACGGGCACACTCGCTCGCTCGCCGACAAGACACACTCAGGGACGGGCGAGGGCTTCCCTTGGCACACAGGGGGATGCTGGGGGTGCGGGCGTCCGTTGCTGATCCTGCGGCTGCTGTGTCTGAAGAGGAGGCATCACCCTCGGTTAGGTCGACCTCGGGCACGCCGAGCGTCCGGATTCACGTGCGACGGTAGGCGCATTACGTCGCCTCTCTCCACTCCGCTGTGCGGGGAGGGGAGGGGAGGGGAGGGGGGGGGGCGATGAAGAGATGGAAGGGGGAGAGAGAGAGAGAGAGGGGGGGGGGGGGAACTAAAGATGAGGCCAGAGAAGAAGATGGTTCGGGAGGAGTGAGGTGAGTATCCAGAGACAGGAATGATTTTTTTTTTTTTTTGAAGGATGGAGGGTGAGACAAGAGGATGAGAGATGGAGATAGGGAGAGAGGGATGGATGGATGGACGGATGAATGGAGGGAGGGAAACGTATGGCAGCGAGAGAGAGAGGGAGAGAGAGAGAGAGAGAGAGAGAGGCCCTCTCTTCAACAATAGCTTGATTCAGCCGCGGCTGCACTCGACTGAGCGAGCTGGAAACAAAAGCCCTCCCTGAGAGAAAGGAAAGGAGGGGGGGTGGTGAGGGGGGGGGAGAGAAAAATAAAGAGAAAAAAAAAAAGAAAGCAAAACGGTCTTTCCGGTGACCTCCAAAAGCGGGGGGCTCTGATGAGCTGAGCCTACGGACGACGAGACCTCCTCTTCCTCTCTTCCCCTCCACCTCCTCCGGTCGGCCACCACCAGCCTCCGTCCGTTGCCGTCGACAACACCGGGTTTAGGACGGAGGGGGGAAAAGAAAAACGGCGGAGAAGGGAAAAAAAAAGGAAGAATAGTCCAGATCCTCCTCTATAGGTTTAGCAAATCCAACAGGGAAGGGGAGGCGAATCCGAAAGCGCAGGGTTGTGTACGCATCTTCTCTCGCATCTGTTCGCTCTCCTCTTTTTCCGCGCTCCCTCTGCCGTCGCTACTGCTGCTACAGCTAAAGCTACCGCTGCCAGCACCTTCTGAAAGGGTGTGTGTGTATGTGTGTGTGTGCGTGTGTGTGAGAGAGAGAGAGAGAGTGGTGAGTGTATGTGTGAGAGTGAGCGAGAACGCGCGTCTGGCTGCCGCGCGTGAATGAGAGAGAGAGAGAGAGAGAGAGGGAGGGAGGGAGGGAGAGCGAGAGAGAGAGAGAGAGAGAGAGAGAGAGAGAGAGAGAGATTCGGCAGGAGCGTGCGTGTGTCTGAGTCTCTGTGATTGAGACAGCGCGAACAAGCAAGAGAGAGGGAGGAGGGGAAAGAGAGCGAAAGAGAGAGAGAGAGAGAGAGAGAGAGAGAGAGAGAGAGAGAGAGGCAGAGAAGAAAGGAAATAATAACAACAGCTGAAAAAGAAAAAAAAAGAAAATAAGGCTGCTCCGAGCAGACGTCCTGGAAGCAATTTATTCTAGAGGGATCTAAGGGCGACTGCTGACTGAGGCAGGGATAGGGTATATTATTTAAACCCCTCCTCTCTCTCTCTCTCTCTCTCTCTCTCTCTCTCTCTCTCTCTCTCTCTCTCTCCCCTCAGCTGGTCCTCTGAACGGCGGACCAAGCAGAAACTCTCTCTCTGCTTTCTGTCTTAATTTCTCTCTGTGAGGACATGTTTACCCACACTGTTTACCCTGAATGGACCCCCTGCCTGCTTAATCCAACTCTCTCTCTCTCTCTCTCTCTCTCTCTCTCTCTCTCTCTCTCTCTCTCTCTCTCTCCCTCTCTCTGTAATGCTAATTGTAGTGTGGTATTGATACTGTAAGGCAACACACTGTAATGTAAATACCCCTCACACAGGGCACTGTTCCTGGCAACTGGCCCAACCCCTAGTAGCCCTGTCACCAGATTTACCCACAAAGCCCTGCAGTTTTTAGCCTTCCACTCAGGACAGAGAGAGAGAAAGAGAGAGAGAGAGAGAGAGAGAGAGGAGGAGGAGAAAGAAAAAGAGAGGGAAAGAGAGAGAGAGAAGCTAGTGAAGACAAGTATCAGCAGAACTTCAGGTTTCCCTGACTGAGAAATGAATGTTCATCCTCACTCCCTCCCTCCCTCCTTTTGCCTCATGTTTGTGAAGTTGACTCTGTAACCACATGACTTTGGGTTGTAGGTGTAATGGAACTATGGTCTCCATGGAAACCAGTGTGTTGGATATCCTTATGCTACCTCTCCAAGATTTACAAATTCCTTTTATAAAACTCGTGTATCAAAACGTAACCTAACGACAACCTTTAGAAAGTTCAGAAAGTCAGCGCTAGCAACGGCAAAACCAACATTCAAAACTCAAACGTGCGCAGGGAAAATAAGAGACTCAGCACTTAGGAGTCAGGAGACGCAAACACCTCTGTTCTGTGAAAATTCAGAACGAAGAAGCGCTGAATTTGATGTCATTCCAGTATCGATGGGGTTCTGATCTAAACCCATTACCTCCAGAACAAAAGTTCACATGAGTTTAACAGCACAGTGCATCTCCTTCTCCTGATCCTGCAGTTTTATAGAGTGTCCCAACAGAAACAGCACATCTGCTCCCAGTATCACACACACACACACACACACACACACACACACATACGCACATACACACACACACACACGTACACACATACACACACACACACGCACACACACACGCACATACACACACACACACACACACACACACACACAAACACACGCACATACACACACACACACACACACACACACACACACACACACACACAAACACACGCACATACACACACACACACACACACACACATTTGCCTGAGTCAGAGAGAGAGGGGCAGGGTTACAAGGTACAGAGGGATTACAAAGCAGCCCCGCCCACTCACCCCAGTCAGTCCTCTCCCTGTCTCTCTCTCACAATGACAGTGTGACAGGAGAGCGGCGTCTAATTTGAGGAGGCTAAAGGCTAAGAGGAGGGGCAGAGCCCAGACAGATTCAGACACACGGGGGGATAGCAGAAAATCGCTTGGCGCTATCGGACGTTCTCGCCGTTCATAAAGTTTAGCGTGAAAGGGCCTCACATCGCGAATTCGGTAAAAACAAAGACTGTGAGAATTCAAACATCATAAAAGCAATAACAATAATGAAACATAAATAATAATAATAATAATGAACAATAAGCATAAGCAATAATGAAATAATTACGCATAAAATGTTTTCAGATCTGGACCATATCTAGTAACACATTCATGAATTTTCAGGAAAACCAGCTGGGCTTTAAATAAAAAGAAAAAAAAATGTATTTTAGGTCATAGGTAATATGAAAGTATTTGACACTATATGGACAAAATGTAACTCTTGATTAAGGCAAAACAGGCTAGCAGGCACACCGGCTAGCGCATAGCACTCAATAATCCAGCATTTCTACAACAACATTAGTGTTATTAGTAAGCTAAACAAAAGTCAAGTTAAACGCAATCAAGTAGGAAGACGGTCTGGGGTCAGGAGAGTTTGCTCAAACAGAACAAATTATCAAAGAAGGTTCTAGATGAAGTGTTCATCTTCACTGGTGTGGTCGGTCAAATCGGTTTGATTAAAGAATCTGTTCATCCAATCTCTGAGAATTTTGGGTAAGATAATGTTCACAAACACACTCACACTCACATATAGGGCGTGTACTCCAAGAGATACAGACCACCCAATTAAGCCATGCAATCAGTGTTCACTCTTTCCCACCTGTTAATTCAGTGTTAGTGCCACGGACGGAAAATCCAACAGGTCAAACTCACTCATATGACAAGACCAGTGGATCATACGGGTAAAAAATAATAATCAGAGAGAAAATCTCTCTAAGTTAATGAGAGATCGCGGGGAACACCACCACTAGGAGCGATGTATGCATTTTTACCAAAGGCGTAATCTAGTTTGTATGTTCTAGTTACAATAAGGATGCGGATCGGTGGACAGAGGCTTAGGGGATGTGTGTGGCTTGTTTAAGCGTAATCTTAGATTACCTTGTCACAAAATAACAGAGATTATCATGTCGAGATCTTATAACATTGAGGACTATAGTAAGCATAGTGCGACGGCAGGGCAGATGACACACAGAAAGGGTTAACACTCCACTGTCCGCAGTTCAAAAGGCTGGAAAACCCCCAGAATTCTAGAATTCTAGATTTCAGCATTCTAGAACTTTTCACTGTAAATCCACATGCATCATAAACACATGTGCTAGGACATACAGCACCCCCGCGGACCACAGCGTACAAGATATGAGAACAGGAGGGACGTGAACATGGATTCAGGGATGAGGAAAAACCGTTGGAACCATTCACAACATTCGAGTGCATTTCACTGTGGAGACCTGGAGAGAATAGCAAAGGATCCCATTGTAATCAGAAAGATCCTATGGGCACAGTGGGACACAACATCTTAACCTCTTTGACCATTTATCCTATGACACCTGAGCAGAACACAAGTGTGTGTGTGTGTGTGTGTGTGTGTGTGTGTGTGTGTGTGTGTGTGTGTGACAGTCACAGTTCATGCTGATGTCAAGATATTATCCAATCATAACTCAACCCCTTCTCCCTACAGAGCGTATGTCATGTTTAACAGACAGTTTCATTCAAGGGAAAGAGGTGAAACTGTGTACACTGCTACATCTCCAACATGAAATATGCCACTTTCAAAGAACAAGGCAACTCTTTGTCTCTTCAGTAAGAGATTAAAAAAAAATTCTTGTGGTGTAAGTCCATGTGTTCTACAAATAACTTACTCTAAGTCTTTCCATTGCATCTTAGTTTTGTGAAAACTGAATTCTTCAACTGGATTTCAGCCTCTAAGCAGATAGGAGCCAATCACTAATATCATGTTACAGTTAATCCCACCCACCCATCCACTCATTAGTCTGTAAGAGCTGTCAATCACTCACAGTCAGTCTCACATCGACAGCCTGGAATAGTGTTTCAGTCAATGCAGGAGAGGCTAATTACTCTATTGACTGTAACAGTTTACATAAATCGTGTTTCCAGAGAAGTGCTGCTCTGATTTGGGGGGATTGGCTTGAAAATGGTAAGTATGCCTCACATAACACGGTTCAATTAACTTTATAAGATTTCATTTATTTCTGACAGAATTAATAAAATAACAAAACACAACCCCTAAAAATCGAAATGCATTCCATGTTAAAACAGACAATAGGATTATATCACACAAAAAGATTTTTCCTTTTAAAGTTTAGAATTTTTTTTTTTTCCAGATGAAATGATTTGGAGAGGAAGTCACAACACACACTAATTCAATGTCCCATGGCTAATTCTGACAAGCTAAAATCATGACAGATCAGTCCGCTTCACGGAAAATACAGCTCCAGAGAAGTTTGAAAAAAGAGAGAGGCTGAAAAAAAACATGTTTTCTAAGAAAGAAACACTCACACACAGACACCGCTCTCTGTGAGATTTGAACTAAAGTCAGTCACAGTTTATTGGCAGACCCATTTCATTCCAATTATTTACAAAAAAAAAGGGAAAAAAAGAAAAATATAATTCAGTGAGTTCTGCCAGAACTCGCATTATGTAAAAAAAAAAAAATCATTATTTTATCACAAGAGCAGTTTTGGATGTAAAAGGGCTTATGACATTGTGCTATTCCAAATTCACAAGACCCTGAGCAGGGCTGAATATTTCCCGGTCTCCCAAGACCAGTGACACCAGAAGCATCAGCCAGGTTCCTGGAGTTCTGCATGCCGTTCAACAGAGAGTCATTTAACCGAAGTCAGACTCATAACTGGACATGGAACCGAGCTGCCCTGCTAACACGGTGCGTGGATTCGACATGGACGAAGATGACGTGAAATCAGCCAACGCAAATCCAACACACGAACACTTCTGTTATGACTGGACATTGATCACTTTACCATTCTATTATAATGAAAACCTTTGACTGGGCGTGTAAGTTCTTTTTTGCTGTTGTCGTTGTTGTCGTTTCGTTGTGGATGAAAAGATGAAGTCAGGTTAAGATGCTCTGATTCATTCATTCCGTGGGCTCTACATTATGACTATTTTTTGGTGCCAACTTTTCAGTTATAATGCTCTGTATGTCACGAGAAAGACTGAAGACTGAAGTCTTAATGTATAGCTTAAGTTAGAAAAATAATACAGCTGGAACAGATCCCTAACATCACCCTTAAAAAACATATTTCAAATGAAGTAGAATGCAAAATTAATTCAAGACAGAGCAAACCTACTGAGTACCTCCTTCCTCATATTCCTAATATTAGTTTAAGGCGACCTTTATGGAAAACAACCCCACTGCATCCTCTAGTGGTCAAAATGTGAACTACACTCTTATTGCAGCTAATTCTAACATCGGCACAAAGCATGTGACCCCACTTCACACGTTCCTGTGAAAAGGGGTGGGAGAGGACTCTCCTGCAGGTCTACACAATGAATCCACAGAAATACACACAGGAGAACAGTTAGACAAACGAGACAAACGAGATGAGATTGTGGACCACACGACAGTTTGGAGGTTGAATTCCCTAAAAGACTTTAGATGTGGCACTATTAGAAGGACCTTAGTGTCTGATCTCAGATCTGTACTTACTTTGATTACTTTAAGACACAAAGAGTCAGGACCCACCATACCTGGGTATGGGTGAGTGTGTGTGTGTGTGTGTGTGTGTGTGTGTGTGTGTGTGTGTGTACTCTTTGGGAGTGGGACTGGGAAGAGAGTAGGATTTCTCAGTGAGCCAATCGCTTTAGCCAACAGTCAAAACCGTTCTACAGAAGAACGGATAAGGAACATTCCGGTTGGACAGACTTGACTTTTGGAACCGGTTGTCTGGCTTAAAAAAAAAAAAAAAAACCCTGCTACTTTGTGGAACACACTCCTGGTTACCGGACGTGGAACGCAGGCCAAGTAACCATACAGAAACCTATGGCCAAAGGACAAGGAGAGCGACTCTTTCACTTAACATTTCATAATGCCCCTCATTAAGTGGATCTGAAGTGGTCATCCATGTCAGATCACAAAGAGAACCTCAGGGCTCCAGTCTAATGCCCCCCCCCACACACACACACACTCACACACACACACACACACACACACTTTACTCTTCCTGAAAGGCCTTCGTCTCCCACTATCAAACCTTTGGACAGAAATAGAGAGAGAGAGAGAGAGAATGAGGGAGGTGGGGTAGGCAAGGGTAGATGGCAAATATGCTTCAGTTCATTCACAGAAAAGAAAAAAAACGACAGAGAGTGGCAGGGGGTAACGAGAGAGAGAGAGAGAGAGCAGGAGGTGGAAAAAAAAAAAAAAAAAAAACACACACACACACGCCAGCCATCTTATTTCTGAGCCGAGCTGCAACAGAGCCGGTAGCCATGGCGACGCCGTGCGATGAGCTCATAGGCTCTGCAGTGGGCCATCTCTTAAAGGAGAAGAGCAGAGATACGGGAGGACGGAGACCAACACTGGGCGCTGCCCCCCCCCCCCCCATCCAAACCAAACAGGCCGGGCCTTCTGCGTACAGCTCGGTTTAGACAGCATCTAAACCGAAGCAAACACGCGTTAGACGAGACTACAGACCAGAGTTCGTTTTATTAGTCTGTAGAAAGATGTCTAGGCCACCTGTGAGAAGCCTTGATTGTTAACATGAGAACCGTCACAAAAAAAAAACAACATTAAAAGCTGCATCTAAATAATCACAATATTGTTAAAGAGTTTATCGGGGCTGACAAAGCGCAAATGCATGAAAAAGTTCAGTAAAAGTAGTCAGCATTCAGTGTAAATAAAGGGCTGTACGATCGATTCCACAACCCTAGATGGCAGCACTGGACAACACTCCTGTCTCTCCAAATAACAGCCAATTTAAAGTCTGCCTTTATGGTCTTGTATCCATGACGACGCCTCTGAGCATACCGGTTTGTTCTGTCAATATGTTTACATACCCTATGGCACTTTCTGAACCCTATAGCAATCAATACCCCTCTATGGCCTGCTGCCTATAACCCCATATAATGTCTGATATTTATTGATATTTGTCCCTTTCTATTCTATGTATTCTATTGTTCAATAAAGCTAAATAATTAGTTTGCATTTTAAAAAAAAATGTCTGTTCTGTCAAATGCCAACAAAGATTTCTTAAAATTATTACACAAACATTTCCTGAAACACTGGTAATCAAAACCTCACGCCAACCGATAACATCCAAATATACAATTTTCGGAGACCTCAAAAGTAAACGTGCTACTAAGGCCATTTCAACAGAAGTCAGACAAATACTTATACCTTACACCCTAAAGCTGTAAAACTGTGATAACTGAACTCTTTTTTAACACAAGACCTATAAACAAGTTCTTTTTTGACATGTATAAAACCCTTGTTAGACTGGTAAGTTCTCAACCTTTGACTTGATACTCACTGATGCTGCCAACCAGTCAGTGTTACTATTATGTCTTGACTGACGTCTGTTTGTGGCGCTTAATTACAATGTTATGTTTAAAATTACAATTTCATCACTGTGACAGTTTCATTACTGTGGTTCAAGTAGAGCCTTAAGAACAGTCAAGTGAAAACCACCGCAGGGATTTAAAGCAGGTTCTCCCAAACATAAAAACATCAGTCACATGTATATTAAGAGTTCGGTATTATATCAGAAGAAATCAAACAAAACTTCCAGAATATAGGCTAAGTTAATTTTTGTATTTATTGTATTGTTTAACTGCAAGGCTTATGCGCTTGGGGTTCACCAAAACAACACAGCGGCCTCGGAGTGACTTTTTCCAAGTTGCCTTGGCTGCCGAAAAAAGGAAGCATTACATCTGTTAAGAATTAACAAAAAAAACACTTTCTCTTTGTGACATGTTTGAAATTAATCGTCCGAAATCTGAGCCCAATATTTCTGGCGTGTTACGCACGGTCCAAGTCAACTCCGACAAAGGCGGACTGTCAAAGGACCGTTTTAATGCCGCTCCTGACCAACTGGAGAAGTCTCCGGTGCGTCAAGGAGATCCGGAGGCATGAGAGCCCAGTAGGGTGACACGGCCCGCTTCAGTCCAGTGGGCTGGTCCGGTCTGCTAAACAAAAGCCGGCCTAATCCAGAGAGGAATTCTCTTAGCGCGGTGTGGCCTCATTCAACAGCGGCATATTAAACGGACCTCAAAAGAAACATTGTGCGGTGTAAGGCAATGGGAGGACAAGCTGTTTCACCAAACAAAAAGAGACTGCAGCTTGATTACGAGACATTAAAGGCAAAAAGGGAAAAAAAGAATGAAAGAAGCTAGGGGAAAGATGGCAAGCTGGAGGTCGCCTGCGTTTACCAAACAAATCGTTTTAGGACTAGCGGTAGAACTGGAACGTCTACCGTACGGCGAAACGCTTCCCAATGAACGCTTCGCGAGAGACCTGCAGCTCGTACAATATAAACAATCCTTTTCTTTGTTCGGTGACAGCTGACAGAGTCTGACATAGAACTGTTCAAATAACTGAAAAAGAACAAACCATAACTAAAGTGGAGTAGCGCTCTTAAGGCACGAACCAAGGTCGGCTTTTAACAGACGTTTCAAAATACTCCCGACACTCGCCTGTTTTTATTTAAGTATTAATTGTTGGCCAGACGACGCGTAACCCACGGCATCCAGACGGAATAAAGGGAAAGTGCATTTCACCTTTCAACGTCATCTGAAACCATACTTTTTCTTTCCTGTAGCGCAAAATAATACACTGACGACCAAGCTGCAAACCATCATCTTCATCGCTGTAATTTAGTGCTTTCAAAGTGCTCTATAAAAGTCGGAATAAAACTTTCAAGTGACAACTTGTGTGTAGCGGAGGCTGAGGAAAACAGGCCTGTAATTTAAGGGAGGAAGACAGCCTTGAGGAAGCACGAGACCACTTGTGATAGTTGCACAGCTGCTGTCTTAGTGAAATTAAATAAAAGTGTATACGCGCAAGATTTCCAGGCGCGTTTAACATGAATTAACTTGTTCGTCGCGAGTTAGACCAAAAAAGTAAATAAAATAAACACTGCAATTAACTGGTGGTTTCGATGGTTTTGCAGAAGATGAAAATTTCCAGTAGACACAGTTTCTATGTTGGTGGCACCATGGGTATTATTAGGGAGAAAGTTTAGTCTGTGTGGACATGCCCAGTTTAATTTGTGTTGTTGATGTGTCTGGTCTGTGAGTTTTTTGAGAGAGACCTGGAGTGAAGGTGAAAGCGTGTGTGTGTGTTTGAGAGAGAGAGACAGAGAGTTAGTATGTACAAGTGTACAAGTGTTGTCTAAAGTTGACAGACCCTATGAAACAGAGGGACAAACCAAATGAACAGGGATAGGGAAGGGGGGGGGGCGGTACTGCAGTGACAGAACCAGAACCCTGAGACAAAGGTTGCGTTTCCATGGAGACCTAGGAGGCCAAAACAGCATGGAGAAACAGGGGGGTGAAGAGTGCAGAATGCGCTGGAGGCTAAGAGGAGCGTCTGCTCCCCTCAGCAGATCACAGAGATCACTTTCAGATCACTTAGCAGGCCACAAATCAAAGGCACAGCTGGGCTTTCCACAGACAACATTAAATCAAGCAGCTTTCAGCATGATGAAGCCAGACCGATTGATACTGATCACCAGAAAAGACAACTTAGAATGATGTGAATGGAATCTATAGGACTCAGGCGAAAAAAAATAAACACAGCCGTTTAAAAAAGTAAACGCTTTCGTTTTGTGCTCTTATGATAGCCAACGCTAAACAAAGTTCTTTTCTCTGCCAACAAATCCTCTAATGTCAGCAAGTCATCTTTATAACATTGACAGCAAAAGGATAAAAAACAGTATGCAATGCATACACACACACACATGCACACACACGCACTCACACACCCCTCAAGAAATCCTAAAATGCATTAGTAAACTTAAGCTTAGTAAAGCTAGTAGGTTTTTCCCTGAATGGAATTCAGCAACTGTTGTCTAAAGCTTTAATTCATTATTCCTCCATTAGGATGAAAGGGAAAAAACCCTAACTCTAATGTGGTGAGATGACAGAGAGAGAGAAAAAAAAGAAAAAAAGGGAAAAAAAAGCAGAGACAGACTGAGGTTTCAGTTTGTTTCCGTGGCGATCCATTTGAGACTTCTCACCAGCGAGACATTCAGGGCTACCCTACGCAGAATGATCAAAAATTCCTGGGTGATTCCATCAGCCATGAAGGTAGTGAGATATCACCTGACACTTAAAACGACCTGGCGTGTAGGATGTGGAGAGTGGGAGGGAGAGGACAGGAACATTGCCAAAAATTCCTCTGCTTCAGTACCCATGACAAAATCAGAAAAGAAAAGCAAATTACCCTATGGTAGCTGTCCTTACCGGTCCCCGAAGGTGACAGGGCAAATATTAATCAAGTTAACTGATGTCAGAGTGACAGAGACTAAAGTTGTGGGAATGATGCTAACGCTCAGCTAAGTTAAAAAAAAAAAAAAAAAAAGCGACTACTGAAAGCGAACTTTTCTGCTCAGGCAAACAAAAACACATCAGACACTGACTTACTGACACTCTTATACGACCTGAAAATGAGCTGAAGTTTAGTCTGTGTCAAAATTTGCACAGAGTTGTTCCCAAACATTTGGACAAACCTGGTCAGAGTCTCAAAAGTCCCAAAGTTTCTGTGAACTGTCGCCCCGCATTCACGCTTCTGATTATGCACGTGTAAGAATGCAAATAAAGAGGAATTTAGTCATTTCAAACTGCAAATATTAACAGCATTAAACTTTAAAAATTTCACGTTTGCCTTTGTACCACACAGAGGTCAGGTCAGTGTCTATTTTACTGAAATATACACTTTAACCAGAGGTTCCCAGGCTTTACTATGCAATTATACACACGCGTGTGTGTGTGTGTGTGTGTGTGTGTGAGGGAGAGAGAGAGAGAGAGAGATACACCACTGACAGGAGGAGCAGCAGATTTACAGCATAACCCCAAAAAACACCGCTCACCAAACCTGCACCAACAACAGACCTATAGACACGACATCAGTCAGGTATGCACACCACAGAGAGAGGGGAGTGGTTCATCATATCTAGACCCTATGGGATCTGCTGATTGCCCACAGAGGATTAATCTCACACACACACACACACACACACACACACACACTGCTCTTGGCTGTTCCTCACACAGGGCTCACCTTGATGACACATCACCTAAACTCTAGCAGTCGTTATGGGATGTTTCTAAGAGCAAGTGGAGACACTCGGTCAAAGCTGTTAAAACACAGAGGAGCCATTCACTACCGACACATGATCATATGGAATCACTGTGCAAGGTCTCCAGTAATCACAAGGCCTTCCTCTGTCAGACTTTTTCATTCAAGTGTCTTTCATCGGCCTCTTAAGGGAGCAAGAAAAAACATGATTATGTTTGTGATGCTAGAATGACTTTAAAGTACAGTTTGAGATTTTTTTAAACAATTTTTTTTTTTGTTTTTTTTGTGGGTTTTTTTTGTAAAGTACAGGTGAGACTTTTAGTGTCTTGATAAACCCATAGGTTAAGCTACAGTGACATTCGTCTTAAATTAAGTTTTTTACAAATTTCTCAATGGGAAAACAAAAGACATCGAGTTAAAAAGGTCTGATTGTGACATCACTGTTACTATGACAACATAACGAGCATCACAGTGGGCTTGTTCATGTTAACATTCTGTCACTAAGCTTCAACCTTGGACCAGGTCCTCTATCTAATGATAGCTCACACAGACACAGGCAGACACACGAGTGCTGAGTTTCCCTTTTTTTTTTTTTTTACCTACAGCAACCTCAGAAAAATTATGAGTCAGCTGACAGCAGAGAGAAATAAGAATGGTATTAAAAAAAAAAAAAAACTTTTAAAAGTCTCTACCTGTTGACTTTAGATTTATAATGACAATAGCAGTATATATGTGAGGTGCACACTGAGGTCAAACAAGGGGGGAAAAAAAAAACAAAAAACTTGCTAAAAGTAAGTTATAGTTCATTTGCCTTGAGGTTCTTCATCTGCTGCTACGCGTATTCCATTCCCCAAATAAATCGGTAAGTGCCTGCAGGTGTCAGAGCGTGCAGAGTCAAGGTTTGTGATCGAGACCCACTCCAGGCAGGTCTGTAGCGCCTGGGCCTGCTCATGAAAACTTCATTGTTTCATCTTGGCATGGGCGCCCTTCCACTTTGTTTTGGTAAACTGACGGGCGGGGCCAGAGAGGAGGCGTCCCATTTCCAACCCCGTCGGGGCTGTTCGTCCCTGGTTTCCCAAATGACAGGACTGTCACACGTTTTAAAACCAGCGTTTCAAACCGAAATGTAAAAACCGTAAACCGTAAAGAGAAGCTATTGCTTAGGTTTGAGGCTCTCCGAGGGTAGAATGGTTAAACTACCCTAACAAAGCATTAAAATGTATAATCAGTGGTTTTAAGTAGTTCGATTTGATATCTGGAAAAAAAAAAAAAGGGTAGCGTCCAAATATGTCAAGATCTCTGGGACTTGATTCGCCACGTGTTCATTATGTGTTTATACACTTTAATCGATGTTTGCTGAAGAAAACAAGCCTTTGCTTAGGACTCTGGTTGGACTTGTTGACTTGCTGTCTCTGTGCCCGTTTCCCTCCATTCTCTACCACCTCCTCTCCTCCCTTTCCTCCCATTGAGAATTAAGACTCCTGGGTTGGGCTCATGTTTGGACACACTTCCACCTCCGGCCCAGGCCCCTCCGTTTCCTTCCTGGACTCCGCGTTCTTCCCGGACGGCCTCTGCCGAGCGGAAGGCGCTCTTGTCGTCGTCACCGTAATTCATTGGGGCGCCGCGTTCGAACGGGACGGTATGAGGTCATCGCCCTCGCATCGTTCCTTCCTGACGAAAAAATATGCGCGGTGACCTCTAGACGGCTTTCGAGGCCATTCCTCTCCGCAGACGGCAACATGGGAAAATGGGGGACATGTGCCAACCACGCATACCAGGCCAGTGTCCGGGACCTCCCGGAAATTTCTGACTGAGGAGAGACACTGCGGCCATCTGACAGGGCATTAGATGTGGTCATTAGTTTAAATAAGCTTAAACACCACTCAGACCGGCGTACATCGCTCCACTTCAAAGCTGCCGTCTCCTGATCTAAGGAGGATCTGAAGCTCTTTTCATCTTAAGCCTTGTCTGAAATTTGAAACTTCCTCACCTTGGGTGTCGCCTTCAGTTAAAGATTACAGACTTCAATGGGTCCCGTTCTTTTAAAACGGATAGAGGACAAGCCCTAAGGTGACACCGAACCAAAGAGAGTCCTCAGGAAATTGAGGATCCCAGGCAGTGCCTCTCCGATTTCAGACAAACTCGGGTGCTTTGGGATGGGTTGTGTTCTACTGACCGCATTGTATTTAGTCAAAGAAAGAAACAAAAGGTTGTTTGGGACAGAGATCTCAGTCTCCCAACCTTCCCAAAGACGTACAAAGCTTCCGGCCCGAAATTCATTACGTTACAGATCTGAAGGCATTTGAAACTTATTAAAAATAAAGAAAAAGAAGAATCAGTTTTAAAAATAGTGCTTAAGCTAGTGCTTGAGTTAAATCAATAACACATCTGGTGGGTCTGGATGCCACGCTGTGTGACTCTGGCTCCATGATCACTTGGTTTCTGCTCAGTAAGACAAACATGTCCAGTCTAACAATATCAACACAAAACAGGTCCAGTCTAACAATATCAACACAAACCAGGTCCAGTCTAACATCATCAACACAAACATCTCCAGTCTAACATTATCAACACAAAACAGGTCCAGTCTAACAATATCAACACAAACATCTCCAGACTCTTTCATTAAACACCTCCACATGCTACCACACTTCTCATGTCTGCATCCTGATTTGTGTGTGTGTGTGTGTGTGTGTGTGTGTGTGTGTGTGTGTGTGTGTGTGTGTGTGTGTGTGTGTGTGTGTGCATGTGCATGTGTGTATAAGAATGTAACTTGACTCTGATTGTGTATTCAGCTTGTTATAATCACGTGAAGGCAAGTTGTCCCTTTTGGGGGGGGGGTGGGATGGGATGGGGTGGAGTGTTTGATTTGTCTGACATGATCTGGTTTGCCAGGAAATTTCATACGCACCAATAAATCCAAAAACAAGATCTATGCTGTCATCCATGGGTCTTATGACACCAGCAAGTGCTCAGGTTTCTGTCATCGTCCTAACGTACAGTAAAGTACAGTAAACAGCCACGTTTTCCACATAAACATTTCAAGAGGCTGCAAGTGTAAGAACACAAATATAACAACCATTAATTATTTGTGGAAAGCTTTACGGTCTATTGTGAAACCAACATCCATCAAAGAAACCAGGCCTGCAACACTTCATACATCGTAAGGTGAAAATGAACGACTGTCTTACCGGAACGTCTGCACGACTACTGCATGTTTTTTTTTTTTCTTTTTTCTTTTTTGCATTTACAGTTGACCGCTGAATAAGTCCACACACTTGCGGGCCCTGGGCTCTCTCATGGACTGTCCCTCTCCATAATCATTTGCTTACTCTGACTGGCATTTTGCATTTACAGTCCCTGTCGACTACCGTTCACCTGCACATTCAAATTCGGTGGGAAGATCAAAGCAGACTCAGTCAAAAAGCTATAAGAGTCTATTGTCCATGTTTCTGTGTGTGTGTGTGTGTGTGTGTGTGTGTGTGTCCACTTCATATCGTTACACAGTCATCCTTGCCCTAATCTCCTAAAGAACACAGAGTTCTCCTTACAGATAACCTTTGCCTCCCTGCCCAACCCAAAGCAAAGAATCGGCGCCAGAACCTGCTGGACAGGGCCTCTTGCACACACATACGCTCAAACACAGCGCTGCCCTTTTAGCCATTCAGAGAGCAAAGGCCTGTAGTCTGATCTAATCTAATCCCAAAGTCAATTATCTAATCCCAGATTCTTGGCTGAGCAGCTGAAGGTGTTCAGTCTGAGTGCTTTGAGGTCCCAAACCTTAATAAGATCGAATTTAAATGTTTGAGTTGGGGACTTCGAAAACGCTAACCGTCCTAAATCAATTAAAAGATCAGAAGGTCGGATTATGCCTCCCTGCAGAGCCCTGCTGTTGTAAACTGCTACTGTAAAATCATAAATTATATTCATGTGCAAAAATAAAAGAACATAAAACAAACTCTTTCAACAGAATACGGAACATTCATGTTCTAAATGTTCTAGACATAATGTTCTGTGTTCTGTCTATCCAGATGAGGCCAATCTGGTATATCAATCTTAGATGCCTAAAAGTTTAATCTGGATTATGCAGAATGTCAGAGGCATGGAACCACTTCAAAACCACTACACACACATGTACAAGTCTCAAAGTGGCCAGAAATAGAAGCTCTTAGAGAACATAGGGATGTGTTCTACATTATGAAAACAAAAACAAAACAAAACAAAAAACGCTGCAAAATAAAGCCACAAAACAGCGCACAATCTCCCATTCACCTCGGCACAAAGACGCGGAGGAATTTGACCTCCTCTTACAACGCGAAAGAACCCACTGCACCTATTCACGCCGCCTCCAGAAAACAAAAGAAGGTGGTTCGTGTGCCAATTCCAAAGATAATTCAATGGCCAATGCTCCCTGGACCCTGGCGTTACCATAGTAATACAAGGCGGCGTTCGACAACAGTTCTGTACGCGTCGCTCTTCAGAGGCTTAAAGAATGTGAAGGACCATCTTTTCGTCTGTAAGTCATGATGTGGAGGACATTTAACAAAAACCCTGAATGATTACCAGATGTAAACAGGGGTGTGTAGCATCACTGGGCTAAACAGCTCCTTTGACCTGAATCTTTATATTGACTACCTCCACACTGATAACGGAACGCAGCCTGAAACGAACACAGATTTAACGTAGCAAATTCCAAACATTCCAAGAATTCTGGACTTTGGCAGTTACGGTTCCGAGCTACCGAGGTGAAAGACTGGCAAGGACAGTGAACATGTGAACACAGGCTGAACAAGGCACCAATGAACATATACACAATACATAATGCATGTGAGTTTATGTACATATATAACAAGAAAACAAGGCTGGGTTAGTGTGCTATAGTTCAGATAGCAGGTGCTCACCAAACATCTGTGCAAGCCTGAGGTAAAGTAACTGAAATAATATGAATGGAGACCTTCATACTCTCAGAACGTGTGCAAGTGGTACTTGGAAAAAAGGAAAAAGAACAGTACAATATGAACTACACAGACATCGAAGTGCATTGGAGAGAAACTTGCTATAAAAATACTCATGTTTTAAAAATCCATTCAGAATCACACCTATTACAAAAAAAAACTCGAACTTTTCCTTTTTATTTAAACCTAAAACACTTAAATCCCTTCATGGAAATATGTATGGCAGCATTCAAAGATAAAAAAAACCCAGTCTGCCCTTTAGCGGCTCAGACAAGCACACCTGGGAATTTTTCCTGAGCCAAAGCATGTCCCACAGCACGTTCCCAAACGCACTCCTGTTTCCACGTTTCCGTGGAGCGTTATCTCTGGAAGAAAACTTGGGTCGTCACAGACTCCAGACACTTTAGTTTGACCGAGAAAGCCCTTGTTTATGCAATGAACTACAAACGTATCTAATCCAAACTGACACATAAATAATGTTCAAGTGACCTATCACCTGGAGTGACCTGCAACATTTAGGCAGATTACTTGACCTTTGACACAGACCAGACACCTCAAAACTAATCAAAGGTCAAAGGTTTGTCAAGACGAGTGAAGGAACCAAATAACCGGCGGTGGTACAGTCTGTAGGGTTTATGGGTAATGGCACCCAACTTAAAACAGTCCAGGCTTGTCCTCTTGGTGCGCCGTGTTCTATGGGAAAATCTAAAATCCATTTAGGCCTAAAATGTACCCCTAAGTCAGACAGCAAAGTTTTAGGTCCATGTTATCATCATATTATTAAGTGCAGTCTATCCATCTTATTGTTGAGGGTTCCAACCCTGCCGCTCTGAACGTACCAGCTTCAGTTTAACGAGCAAGTTACTGATTATTCTCACACACACACACACACACACACACAGTTAACCATTCAATAGACCATCAATCAATCAGCCAATGTTATCAGAGTGAAGGACTCACAGCTCACTGAAAAAAAGAAAGGAGCCCCCACACACACACACACACACACACACATACACACACCATACACACACACACAGACCATACACACACACACACACCCCCAACCGAACTGCACGTTCCTCTTTCTGCATTCCTGTGAGATTCATTCAGTACCAGTACGTGGAAAGAGGAGAGTCCTCAAACCGTGGCGATGAAAGAGCGAGGCAGTGAGGTCATGAATTCATTTCTCACCCGTAAAACGTGTTTGTTTGCCGAAGCACGTGGGGGGAAAAGTGTTTTGTTGACACAGCTCTGAACTTGGAAAGAATGAGTCAAGGCCGAAAAGAGGCTAAACACTTTGTCCTCTAAAAAAAAAAAAAAAAAAAAATCTTTGATGTAGACAAACCGGCAGCATTTCCAACAAGAGATTATATTTCCAGCGCCGGAGTAAAAAAAGAAATGCCCAGTTAATCTCGTGCTTCTTTTCGGGATGAACGAGCTCTACGCGTTTCTCTGCAAACACTTAAGACTAAGTCAATAATGACTAACCATATTGAAATGATGTTAGCGTCAAAAAACCGTCACGGTGAGGGAAAATCCTTTATTTGGGTATTTGTCATGGAGCCTAATGTTTAAAATGGGTCAATATTCTGAGATTCAAAAGAAAATAATCGGTACACTGGCTGACCGCAGACTCCCACTGTTCTTAAGAAAATCAAACATTCTGCTGACTTCCATGTCCAGCTCCACCTCACTGCATTTTAAAGCTTTCTACTGATTTAGCAGTGTCTTCTGTCTCTACATATCTATTAATGTCACCCTCTCCATTAAGTACCCATTTCTCTGTTACACACTGTGTTACATTACTGACTTACTGTTACATACTATCCCATTCTGTGCACACACACACACACACACACACACACACACTACAACAGGAAGTTGAGTTTTAATTTATGCCAGTCGGTGGCAACTGTGTTCCCTCGAAAGAAACTAACCCACCACCAGGATGTCCTGTCACAAACAGCAAACACTTCCACACACAGGCAACAGCAAAGAACCACTAAAGGAAGCCCGGAAAGGGAAAAAAAAAAGAAAAGAAAAGAAAGAAATCTCTCAGAATGCCCTCACAATGTGTTGAGCTACCATGGAAAAGTGGAATTCTGGTAGAGATAGACAGAGTCAGCACTGTAACAGCAACAGTTGGTAATGTGAGGAAGAATAAATTGAAAAATAAAGTTTCAAACTCATTGTCGTCATCAGACTTGTAGACCCCAGTCATGTCTGACCTCCTCCACCCATCACTACTGTTCACTATTCACCGAGGGAATAATGAGGTTTCAACCTGCAATATCAGTTTTTCATTTTGTTTCTATAATGGACCCGTAGGTATGTGGATGTTCACCAGTATTAAAGGAAAAGATTGACTGAAAGGGGACTTCAGTGACAGAAGCCCTCTAATGAATGACACAAGGATGCATGCATCCTTGCATGTCTCATTTGTTTTTCACAGGCCACAAACAAACGAATATATGGATGCATGAAAGCTTCAGAAAATACAGGCCTGGAGTCCTACTGACTGGTTTCAGCAAACACCACTTTGGGCTGGCTTCAACCCACAGAACTAACAGTGACAGGAAACAACACTAACAATACAACTTACTGTTCAGAATACATAACAGTACAGAATTGTAAAAAAATCTTTTATATTTGAACATTTATATATGCGCGTCGTGGAAATGTATCCATTGCAATTCCACAAACTCACGGGCCTGTTTCAGTTGTGAATAAACGCATATGTCCATGGTTTGACGTGTATACTTAGCTGCTGACCCAGTGGGAATCATAGTAGGTGTAATCAACACCTGAGGCACGTGAGAAAAACTCGGTCTCTCGGGTTTGGGCTTTCAAACGTTCTCCAGTATACGGGGCACCATCATCTAAGACAAACCGATGTTTAAATCAACTGCCGGGAGCACGTCGATTACTAAAGAAGCCCACTGATTGGTGGATCGTGCTTACCTATGCACTTGATCTCGAACCCACGCGGTGGTTTCAGGGCCCTCCGTGTCCATCCTTCCCTCAGCACCTCCAGGTGATCCTCCTTCCCTTGAATGAGCAGAACGTGTTCATCTATCCAACCCAAGAAAAACGTCTCCGCTATGGCGTCCGTCACTTTCTTATTCCAGAAGTGTTGCATGTTCTCCGCTTTGAAGTCCGCGAAAATCTCATAGCCGGTGTGATGGTGCTGGAGCTTCTCCGTGACCGCGGGCGAGTCCTCAGCCCCAACCCGAGACAGCACAATGGCCAGGGAATGCGGGGCGATCTGCAAAAACTTCTCCATTGCTTAAAGCGCCTCACAGAGCCGCCACACCACGAATCAGAACATCTCCCAATGTTTCATTGCAGTCTGTCTCGCACGGCGTTTTATTGCGCACCTTGTTGAATTTCCAAAAGGAACACATTTTTTTTTCAGCGGACCTCAATTCACGTTGATTTCCAGAAACGAAGACAGTCCTCGTGACGGCAAACGGTCTATCATATCAGCGTTTCCCACGGGCAACGCGCCAATATAATTTATTCATAAAAGAAATTCACTTGACAGGAGCGCTGTGTTTTAACGGCAGAGGCTACGCTGTCAAATGTCCAGTGTTTTCAAATTATGCGCTAAAACAGACAGGCAGCTGAATCATCAGTATGTTATCGGTGTGAATCTTCCAGCTTGCTCCCCACACCTCTCCCACGACATTCTAAGCACACAAGCCCGCAAACGCTCATTCCATGATCCAAACCACAGGACAGTTCGTAGGCGTCGAGGCCCTTTAAGCTGAATGCTTGGTGATCAATGCATTGGTAATGATCGGCTGCCTTCAGAAACAGGCGATGACTTCATCCGTCCTTATTCATGGCTTCATTTGGTGCACAGCTCGCGCGGCTCCCTCCCATTCAGATCTGTCTACACATTTTTTATACAGCGGTGCCTGGAACGATTCAAGAAGGTGCTCGTCAAGGCTTTTTCTCTTTTTCAAAAACACTATTTTACAAATAACGGCTCCGCGCACGGGTGCCTCGCTAACAGTGGTCTTTGACACCATGCGCCCAGCGTTCGCTCCGAGGGAGACGGGCTCCGGCAGATTGAGAGTCGCTCTGCTGGATTTATCGCGACGTGGGGAACCGGATCACCAGATGTTTCTGTGACTCCACCTACAGGCAGCCTTCAAAACATCGCGAGTTCAGTGGCACGGTCTCGCAACAGGTGAAGACATTCGGATCAAAAGCGGAGCTGGATCGACTTATTTGTTTCTTTGGTGGCATTCTCTGTGAATCAGAAAGCGCGCGAGAGAGAAGTGAACGCGCAAAATCACATTTGAAGAATAACCTGTTCATGTTCATTCACAGATTCTGCAAACCAAACTAATTTCTATGTTGTAGGTTCAGATTAATTTGAGAGCTTTGTTAATCTCATTCAGCACATTTACTCGTTTGCAAGTTCTGAAAAACAAACAAACAAACAAACAAAAACTCAACTTCTAAAAGGCAGCTCAGCAAATTACATACAGACTAAAAGCACAGGAAAGCCTCACACACAAACTACTGATTTATTCACCTTTTTCCCCCATTTATTTATTTATTGTAATTTCACAAATAGTCATCTGAAATGCCAGTTGGCCAGGCTTTATTGAATCTCTGTATAAACCACCTGGAGGTCAACACTCAGAAGCCAGTTCATTTTTTATGGGTAATGGATAATGTTCTAACTGGTCACTCAGGGACTGCTGTGTTTGGGTTTTGTGAGCTTGTAGTGTCTTGTCTTGTCCGCAACTGTGGGGCAGGATCATTTTCACTCCTTAGAGTGTTTGAGTTTTAGCCAGTACAGAGAGAGAAAGGCAGGGGGGGTCCAAGTTCGGGTGTTGGTTTTCTTTTCCCAGGCTGTCTTCTGTTGTTTGAGTTTTGCAAAGACTGTTGGTCAGAAGAGACGCACCTCTTTTAACAGGTGACCTTAGGACTACAGGGTTACAATGACTGATACAGACACCACCGACTTTCAGTGTCACAAAAGACGGACATTTACACAGCTTTATTCCCAGAGAGACTGACCCAGAGCAGTCGAAAGCTCTCTTGACCTGAGAGCCCAGCTTGGAGAGCCCATGATTAGATTAGGGGGAAAGTGTTTTTATAAGCCCGAGTTGACGTTTTGAGTATCCACATGACTTGGGTTTCTTAAAATATTATTCTGATGGAAAAAAGTTAGATATCTGATAGCTGGAAAGAAGCACAGGTCTGAGAGGTGTTTTTTGTAAAACATTTTTCTGTAGAGAAATCATATACTGAATCAACACTGATACTAAGTTGTACCATATATAACAAACAATGTCACTAAAATCGGTGAAAATCTTAACTTGGCTTCTATACTGTCCAGCGTAAGTGCAATACCTCTGAAATGTGTGAGCGGAAAAAAAAAACCACCATTTATAAATAACTTACTCATTTAAAACTTGGCTCCCTGGTGATGCTGTAGACATATGTTAATTGCTGACACCATGAATTGTGAGGAAAATATGGGCTGTTTCAAGGTATCAAGTGGTTTGAAACCAGCCATAAAATTCCACAGCTGTGGTAAAAAAAAAAAAAAACACACGCCAGAGCGACCTCATTACAGCGTTCATCAGTTCAATTCCAATCCTCGGGTTTCGTATCGGAATATTGGAGAGTTTTATGGAATGTCTGAGTTCTTCAGCTGTGAGAACGGGCATTGTGTTTCACGACCACAGCGAGGGAAAGGAATGCACATTCAATATGAGGGGTTCACCCCAAACTCTAGACCTCCTGCACAACAGGAGGGATAGGAGGATCATCTGTCTGTCTCCTTTTTTTCTCCTCTTTCCATCTCACCCCCCCCTTTTTTTTCCATAGGCTGGTATTTGGAGTTACCAAATTCCTGAGTTTCCCTGGTGTTTCTTGCAGAGCCCACAAACACTGAGGTGAAGTAAGATGAACAGTCGTCTCTAACGTTTGCCATCAGAATCAGTTTCCTGTAATTACCACCTGAGGGATTCATGCTGGTTGGTAAGCTTGCTATAGATGTAACTTAAGCAGAGTCAAACACTGTCAGCCAAATTCATAAACATCGCTTTGGTCTAATTGCACATGAAAAAGATTGGTAACATGGCCTGTGACTGAGCAATTGAAAACACAATACTTTCTTCCAAAATGGCTGCGCTGGGTCATCTACAAAAGCTTAAGAATTTCAGTGACACTAAAACAACATAGTAATTGAATAAGAGTAAAGTAATTTAACAACAACTCTATAAATCAGTTATGCTACAACTTACTATGTCTTAGCTCTTCTTGCATGGATGAGCGTTCTTGAGAGTATTAAAGCCGGGGACTTAAAAACGTCTTATTCTGAAGAGGTTGTGAAAACGAAACAGGCGTTCTCTTTTGTGTCCTTAAGAGTTCTTTACTCCCGCACACAGCGTCCTGGTTTGAGAGAAAATAATGGGGGTTTTTTTTTGGTGTAAGGTCAGAGCTGATAAACCAGAGCTGTCTGGATCCTTCCCTAGCAGGCACTCAGAGGTTATATACTACAAGTGTTTAACTTCAAAAGTACTATGGAAAGAGAGAGTCACTTTGGGCTAAACCGTAAATTATCACTCCACACCTGAACTGTCTTCCCTCTCTCCTCACGTTACCTTTAGGAATGCTTCAAAAGCCACAGGATTCTGTCAGAAAAAAAAACAGTTGACTGCACTGTAAGCAAGAAAAACCACTGAAATATGTTATTACTCCACATTCTCTACAGAGTTAATAAATGATTTCCTCCATTTAAACTATGAACGCTTCTAGGGTTTCACTTACCGCATTGTTTTTGTAAATTATAGATTTACTTTTGTGAAAAACATTGATCAGTTACATTAAAGGTGTGAAGCATATCTCCTCATGCCACCAGCACTGGACTGTGCTCTGTACAAACGACGTTGTCAATTTTTCACAATTTCATTTTTAATCTCTTTAAGATTCTATTCCTAAACCCAAAAGATGGCAGAGGAATTAGTCTTAAGGATATTAGCTGATTGCTGCCCATAAAACTTAATCCATCGCAGAGTAATTGAGTGACTGATGTGCCCATGTCTGTGAAACCAAACCTGAGTTTTCACACAGACAAATTAGTCTGCTGAGTTTCAAGGTGAAATGTTTCACACTCGTTCCTAGAACAGAAAACCTGTCATATCATGTCACTGTCTCACCTACACTGATGAAATGTAGATTTAAAAAAAAAAAAAAAGTTTCATTCCCAATTAATCCTGTCCGAGTCGCCGAAATGTAAGGGTACCAGGGTCTACAAATCTACCCGACTCACACCAGAGAGCAGAACCGGTTTTAAACACAGCAACAAAATCCACTCTGACACGAAATGCTGTGGAAACCAATGCTTTGTGACATTTTAGTACCGAGTTAAACTAACCTGTCTGATAAATGAACTCTGAGTTACCTGTACACTGGTAAACCAGCTCTTCCATTGAAGCTTGGTGACATCTGCTGGTAGCAGCTCCTCTCCACCTCTTTAACTGGACTACTTTGAAATTGATTTAAGAGTTTGCAATGCATGATATCAAGAGTGAGCATTAGTTTATTAGACCCTCATCAATTTATCTGGTTAGAACTGCGTACTTTTGACTCGGGAGCAAAATAATTCACACAAAGCATCAAGGCAGACAATTCTGAACAGTGCAGTCGAGGACGAAGTCTAAAACCCTCTGGTCCTCGGCATCTGCTCAAATACAGAACCTTCAGAGTGGCTGCATCATTCTTAAAAACAGATAAAGCAGAGAAAATTTCTCTAAGAAAAGGATGAACTGGATATGAGGGAATTCCTCCCAGCTATTACTGGTATGTTACTGGTGTGTTACATATTAAAAGCTCTGGTAAATCCAAACTCCAGGCACCAGTCAACGTCGTATCTGACCTGCGTGTGAGTTGTGTTTATAACCAGAGCAAACTCCTCCTTTCCCCACTTACTGTTCCAACACATTTGATGGGAATTATTTTTGTAAACGAATCAATGTGGTAAACATCTTTGTACATTTATTTAGTTTACGTGTACACATTTCAGTTGAATTGTGGCATGTTTAACATGACTGCAGGTGCGCGTAACCCCGCTCCTGAAGAACCGCAGTGTTTATTGGTCATTTTATCAAATCTAATCCAGTAAACCTGCTTACGCTATTCAAAGCCCTTAGTGATCCTGAGAGGTACAATTAGTTAAACCCCCTTAGGGCTAGAAAGGAAATCTCTCTGTACAAGTTCTGCTAAATCTCACCCTTCCCCATGCACCATACAAACACACCTTAGTCTCCATCCCAGCTGAGACAGTCATGTGACAGGGAAACCCAAAGAATGCCACTGACAGGGTTTTTCTCTCACGGTCATGTCAGTCAAGGTCTCCCTACTTCTCACTGTTGTAGAAGACATCGTAAGTTCAGTGTCTGTGCGAGGCAAACTGCGCGAATAGCATTCCACCACAAGCATGTTTCGGAGGCCAGAGCCAGAGAAAGTGTTTGCGGGAGACAGCCTTAGGTCTCCATGGTCTAAGTGCCTCTCACTGAATGAGAACTGACTACTAAAAACTGCAAAAACCAGGATAATAACAAAACACAAGTTCCACAAAGTTCAATTAGAAACAATACAATCACAGGTTTATTTAAATACACCAACCTTTAAAAAAAAAAAAAAAAAACACTAAAAGGTAACAGTGGAACTGAAATGTTCTCTTGTTTGGAAGACATTTAGGGGGTTACATATTCATATTTTACTAATAAATGAAACAAAAGAAATGACAACAGGAGAGAGAAGGGAAAAAAAAAACAAAACAAAAAAAAAAGAGAGAATCCACTGTTCATCTAACCCTGTGCATTTTCATTTTGTGCCCTTCACTTCTGAAACCCGGACAGAACGATCGTACGGAACATTCCAGAAACCTCGTGTGATGTTTAACAATGAAAGAAAACAAACAAAAACAAAAACAAAAAAACTTAACTAAAACCGTTTGCCTTTTGAGAACATCAGTGGCAGTAATATTTTTTTTAATGTTCATCTCCTCGTGGTCCTTTTTATTTTTAAGAGGGGAGAGTCAGTAGGCTGTCTCTACCTTACGTCAGTTAGTGTATACGTCACAGCACCTGTTTGAAGAACCTTTGGCCAAAGTGCATCAGCTATGGACAACAAGCCTCAGCAGGTCCAAATATAGGTCCGGTACGTAGACTGGGCCAGCCAACATGCACACTTCCTGTAAAACTGTTCCTCAAATATCAGCTTTCTGAGATTAAAAAAAAAAAAAAAAGAAACAACTTCCCCCTTAACCACTGACACCCATACACACATACACATTCGCACACACAACCACATGTGCCTGTCCTGTAAAGGCACTACCTGGACCGTCTGTCCTTCTTGGGCTTGTCTGAGCTTTTGTCCATGGTCTTTTCATTGTCACCCCTGCATTTCGGGCAGTACCATTTACCCTTGGGTTTGTAGGTGAGTCCAACGCAGGAGAAATGGAACCACTCGATTGGACATTGCTCGTTGTCGCAGCCAATCATCTCGCCATATGACACTTGCTCGCATAAGCAGTAGGTGGGTTCGTTCGGGTCGATGGTGAACTCAACGGGCGAGGCTTCGCGCTCCTGCTTGACCTTACGCTTCTTCTTCTTGGCCGATTTCGACTTTTTCTCTCTGGGTTGCGCCACCGCTGGCTCCTCACCCGGGTCCTCCAGAGCGCCGTTGGCGCCGTGGCAGGAGTCGCGACTCTCGCTGTTGCGCTGACGCCTCGGTCGTCGCGACGACGAGCGCTCGGGAGCGGCGTTGGCCGACGGGCCCCCGACGTCGTGCCGCGTCTTCTCCGAGGCGCGCTCCGGTTCGCCCACCTCGGGGAAGCTGGAGGAGTAGGCGTCCATTTGACGGGAGCGATTCTCCACCACCTCCATCATCTGAGTGACCACGTGGATCTTCTCATCTCCCAGCTCCTGACTGCTGATCAGAGCCCGCTGCAGCTGGATCATGAGCCTCTTCCTCTGGGCTCCATCAGTCTCCCGTTTGTATTTGTCATACACTTCATCCACCTCTTTCAGCACCTCTGAAAAACAGAGAGGGGGTGAATTACCAGAGACCAACGAACAGTTAAAGTTAAAGAGGAAAAAGACTGAGGAAAACAGGCTTCTTTACGTTCTACAGGAGGTAATTTACTTGTATATTTTCAGTGACCGGTGACACTCGAAAATGACTTGGTTTACTCATTTCCTGGTTGTCTGCACTGTCGTGTTGCAACGGCTCATTCATTCATAGCGAGCTGTGTTCCGATACGTCAACAAACCCTCGAGAAAGTAGCATGCGCTTTGCACGAGGAAGCTTTCGTATGATAGTCGCTGCTCCCTCCTTATTTCGTTCTAAAGTTATAAACACAAGGAGACGCATTCGGTTCTACTTAATAAGTTGGCTAGACCGTCGACGACATGCAGCCCATAGACGGGCGCACGGCATGCTTTTGAAACATTTCCTACAATGAGCGCCAATGGGAGGTGTCTATAGAAACCATTCCCGTGACTAGCTAAGCAGCAACTATGGTTTATCGAGCACTCGAGAGAATTCTTTACAGTAAGTCTAACATCAAATGGGTTTGACATACACCACTCCATCGGAAACAAATAACGATATAGCTTACTGAGCACACGGCAAAAGGAATGCATTCGGCACAATGAGCAAAGAGCTGTTTTCACAACACAAAACGGAGTTCTCAGTCAAAATGGCTGATGGCCGGTGTCAGAGGAAAACTGGTCAGAAATGCACGTTATAAGAGGATGAAAATATAACTACTGCACAACAAACAGTCCACGACATAAATACAACAACTGAATCAAATACCGCATACAGTTTCTTTGCTGGGTGCAGATACGCAGTAGATCAATGCAGAGCTCTAAGGCGTTGCTACACAGCAAATCCAACATTAAAACAGGAGTTTACTACACACAGCTTATCGATCTTTCACTTCCCCTCTACAAGTTACATACCTTGGTACTTTGTGTCTATTTCTCGAAGCAATGAAACGTTCCTCTGAATGTCCAAAGGCAAAGACTCAACACATTCGAGGTAATCCTCAACATAGCTGACCAGCTGCGATTTCTCCACGTTTGGGTAATGTCCTAACATTGTAGTTGAAATGCATCAAGCAGTCTGATGATAACAAAGATTAAATTAAACGATTACACGAAAAAAAAAGACTCTGGGAGCTACATTGGATGTATACAGTAACGTTGTCTAGCTGGCTTGTTAGATTCTTTCCGGGCAATTCTATCCAACCCTCTCTCTTCGCTCCTTCAAACAAAACTGACGCAGATGCGCATGCGCGACCTAAATCCATAAAAGGCTGCGTTTTTTTCTTTTTCCGGCAGCCTCTCAACTTGGGGAGGGACCTAAAGTTTCATGGGAGTGGCTTTAGCGCCGTCTCGACTCAAGAACTGTGTGAATCAGGTTTTGGATTGGACCAAAATTTTATTTTCAGTGAGCAGTTGCTTTGGTTGGACAATAAAATTTGAGGTCATCGTGTGCTTGACTTAAAGATAAAGACTTCACTCATTCGTGGTCTGTGGAGGAACGCGTGAAACAAGTATAATTTTGGTGCAGATAAATTTAGTGTAACAGATTCACTATCTCCTCGCTTCTTCATCGAATTAAGATAACCATAAAGTTCTTGTTTATATTATTACCTATGCCCCCAAGCGTTTTACTTGCAAACCCGATCCTAAAAAAAAGTGCATTCTGAGAATGAGCCCCGTTCTGTTCAGGTATGTACGATACCTGCATTTCTATTACGCTGACGAATACGTCTCGCCGTCACCAAACTCAGTTCCACAGAACGTCTTAGTTTCAACGGTAGATGGCGAGCCTGAGTGCTGTATCACAGCACGACAATTTCTGCCCGTCGTCCGGGGACTTTCCCCTAGGCATGAAGGGAGAAACTCGTTCTCAGTGTGTAGCCTAGACAGCAGGCCTTCTGAATGCCCGGATGTATCGTGGAGCCTCGTGAGTATATATAGTACAAATTCCTCATATATTCTTGGATCACGGTAATGTAAAGATACTTCTTCGTGAATAATTGTTACTTCTCTGTATATTTATGTGCTTAATTGATGATATACATTTATATTTAGAGATGTTTAATAACTTTAATGGCATAAAACGTGTTTTCTCACAGTCTTGACGATACAATGCAAATTAGACACAAACGTCACAATCTGTAATCCAATCACAAACAGGACCGGTGTGGCTGATTAAAAACGGAGTCCGACAATGGGATTCCTTTTTAAAAGTAGTGTAAAACACACTTAAAAGGGTGCGTATGCAGAGGTTAAAGATGTTAATCAAAAGTAGGAGGAAGAAGCTAAGTACAGCCAAAGAAATAAGCAAGATAAAGGAACCCTTAAAGCAACAGTACATAGTCTCTTAGCAAATGTTGTGGTTTGTTACTATTAGGTGATGTGGTACAGCCGAAGAGATACACAAATAGCATTGGACTGCATTGCTGTTTTACCGAAGAAAAACGGGTAAACATACAGCATTCGCTCTAACTCCTGAAATATACAGGACGTATTCAAAACAACAATGCCATGAAGAATTCTTAAAGCTGTAAATTTCATAAAGATATTCTCAAGTTGATAAGCATTTTAAATTATACACATGCTATTACATTGATTACATCTTTCTATCTTTTTTTTTTTTTTTTACAGTTGAGTAGTTTAATGGTAAAAATGGCATACAGAAATGCACCAGGATAAACATGTACATCTAAGTACAAACTTCATTTAGCTGTGAGGTATAATTCTCTTGTAAGGGTGGAGAGGATGGTGGGCATTTGTCTCTTCGCATCAGAATTCGGATTTTGTGTCTTGGAGTAAAAGTTAGTGGCCACTTGATGACTGACCCTGGTTAGGATTTGAATTATTTCCAGGTCATGGTATTTCTCTAGCATCTCACACAGCTCATTGATGAATACTGAGCCCGTACCCGGATTCCTCCATGAGTAGTATCCTGAGAAAACACACACACACACACACACACACAGAAAAGTCTCAGGCTGTAACTGAATGAATTGTTTTGTAGAGAAGCTGGGAAAACCCCCCACAGAGTTCCATTGGTGCTGCTTACCTGGGGCTGTAGAGTAACAGCAGAGGAAGTCCATCTCTGGAACATCTGATGTTCCAACAAAGTCCGAACTCTCAGCCTCAGAGTCTGTTTCAATACCAGAGTCATACTGGAGCCCCCTGCAGGCCTAAAAGGGAAAACAAAACAAGACAAAAAGAAAACCCCTTCATTTGTTTGTTTCCCTATTAAATTCTTGCACGTGGATTAAAAGTAAAGCAATAAATCATGTTTTGCACTGGTGCTGTATTTGGCAGGCCTAAAATACCTGAAATATGAAGAGTTTGGGTTTGTTCTGGAGTGTCGGGCATCGGTCAGCGGTTAACATAGAGGTCAGTGTTCTCACAGGAACTGTCTGGAGATCACTGCCGTACAGGGCTCCTGGTGCTCCATGAGTGAGAAACACACAGACAAAACAGCCCATCTCTTTGTGCTTCTCCTTAGACACTAAAAACAGGGGAGCACCAGAAACAAACAGTTAAGATCACTGAAAAATGCAGAATATAGAAAATTCCCTGTTAGGGAAATGACGTTCCCTGGAATGACTGATCAGATTCCTCAATAACAGGATGAAGTCCATACAACTTGTGCATGTGGGATGACTATGTAACAGGGTTAGAGGTTTTAAACACGTTTTAGATACATGGATTAAGAAAAAGCAATGGCTGGGGGTGGGGGGTGGGGGGTGTCCTCGGTTAAAATAACATCTTTACCATCTTGCAGCACGCGGATCATTTCATCTTTTTTCAGGTTTTTCTTCACTTCAACGTCAAATCTCAGTTTCTTAAACGTGCGAAGCAGGCGTTCCCCGTCTCTCTCAGTGCCTTTCCGCCGATACTCTGGCTGGCCTTAAAAACATATACACAGCACTACATGTAAAACGGAATTCTGGGGATACCGAAAGGTGAAAATGCAATAAAATCGTTTTGAAAAGCAAAATGGGGTTTTTACAATGACATATTGACATTATTCAACAATTCAACAAGCATATGTAACACTCACCATTAAATTCTTCATTGTTTATGATGAGACATTTGCCAACATACGTCTTACTATGACTGCAATTGTACTGCCACTTAAAGAGATCCTGTGTTTCCCTGCAAATTGAACAGAAACATCGTCTACATGTAGCAGGTGTGATTTTCGTGACCTAAATGTTAGAACAGCGGGCTTGCAACGGAAAGGCCTGGCAGGAAAAAAGTTTGGGCGGGGGAAGTGAATGAACAGCGCTCTTCCCTTCCTCAACACTCCCTTGACGCCCATGACTGAAGTGCCCTTGAGTAACCCCCAACTGGTCCCCAGACGCTGCGGCTGCCCACTGCCCCTGGTATGTGTGTGTGCGCGCGCGCGCGCTGGCTCACTGTTCCTAGTCTGTGTGTCCACTGCTTATGGATGGATGGGTTAAATGTAGAGGATGAAATTCGCCACGGCGATCGATCAATGTGGCGGTGCGTTCCTGAGTGCAGCGGCTACTTCAGGTCCATGGTCCATGATGAGGGCGCGCGTAAAGTGCAGCGGCTGTTTCCCATGGTCCTGAGGACACACAATTTCGTCCCACTGTGCACTGTGTGTAAGGCTGTCTACTGTGTATTGTGTATATGGCTGGGATGACAGTAAACAGAATTTCATTCAATTTATGTAATCTAACTGTTGGATTTTTATGAAAGGTTATCACAATATCATTGGTTTGGAATCTGGGGAAAAAACTTTAAGCTCCCCATCTATTCTATTAGGCTATCGAAACAATCCGCTCGTAACGGCATTGCGAAAATGTAAAAATCTAGAGAAAAGTACATTTGAAGCGAGTTGAAAATGGATTTCTCCCCCGAGCGAGACATACTTACCTGATGTCGGAATTTTTGCTTTCCATAACAATGACGAGAGTTTAGGAATAATACCGGACCGAACAATCTCACAATTTTCTATCGCCACTTTTCTCAGACACTTTCATTTTCTGTGTCATCTGGATCTGAATGAGACCTCAAAGTCCACGTAGTTAATAATTAAGAGAGACAACTGATTCGTTCTAAAAACTGTAAAGCTTTCAGACACTTGAAGTCTGGATTCAAACTCAAATATTCCAAAGAGACAACGTTTTCCTCGTGTTTTATTCGCACCTTTACGTCTCTCGCGCGGAAAAGACTTGTAAAGACCTGTTTAAAATGTGAAAATTAATGGGGTGAGTGCTGAAGTTCACGGTGCAAAAAAGGTTTCCCTCAAAAGCGTCATCAATAAGACTCATGAATCAATGAGTCAGTTAAACGTCGCTTATCAGTTCCTTCTAAATAAAACGCACAGGCAAATCCCATAAATGACTCACGCATTGTAAAACTAACACTGAATGAAACAGTTGCAGCAAAGGTACACGTACACACACACACACACACATTCCCTTTTACTTCTAAAAGTGCATTTGTGCTGGTTTAAGTTCTTCAAAATTTTACATGATGTGTCGACTGAGCTCATGTAGCGTAAACAGACTTTACGCACGGACGCGCATTAATTAAGACCATAATGTTTCACTGTAAGGCACTTGAAATGCCTGTTGATCGCTATTTAAATGACAGTGTTTCCTCTGACGGAAAAGAGGCTCGGTGGTTAACCTAACTTTAGGATGCTGGCTTTACACTCATTGTCTAATGCTTTGACTGAGGTCTGTGATACGTTCAACAATCAGACATGCGTAGCACCCTACGCTGGGAAGCAGGTTCAGTCCATAAGGGTTGTGAACTTCAAAAAAAAATACAGAACAGTATACTGTAAAACAAAGTTTCTTAGCGAACCGAATAACATTAAGCAAAGAATCACGGGTATTTAACTGAAAATATCCGACCCCCCCTGCTATTGGACACCTTAGCTTTTTGGCTTTGTGAAATGTAGTTGAGAAATCCTGCATGGTAGTACACCTACTGCTTACTCAAAGAGACGCATCGTGACTCGAGGAGTAATGAAAAATTTAAAACAATTTTCGCACATCCCAAACACAGCATGTATCATTATGATTGTTCCAAAACATATATAATGACACATGACATGTTCTGTATGTAAAATGGGTCCATTTTTCTATGGCTGTGGTTTAAAACAACGAGTACAAGTTAAAACATCAATTATCCTCTTACCCGTTTTTCAAACAAAGCTGAAATGCTACATTGGCACATAAACTCCCTTGGGGTCAAAAGAGTCTTTTAGAATATAAGAAAAGAACAATGAAAATTCAAAATGAAACATTACACAACAACTTTTAATACATTTTATTTAAAAAAAAAAGCCTGATTACATACAAACGTCCAAACATCCAAACATACAACTAAGTGTACGTTCCACGTATCAAAACCGCCAGACTATAATTTCTCTTCCTCAGAAAATGTAAAATTCCCACAGATTGGTGGTGAAGCTTCACAAGGGCCTTCTTCATTCTATCTATTGCTTATTCTTAAATTAAAAAAAAAAAAATGTTAGGGTCTAAAGTACATCTCTTTGGTCAGCATTGTGACGATGTATGGTATCTGCTTCTTGCCATGGAAACGGGGATCGTTGCAGCTTGACTCAAAGTTTAGCGCCACCATGTGGTTGACCCTGGTCAAAATGTGCATAAGTTCCAGGGTTGTGCCGTATTTGGACATCATCTCGCACAATGATTGGATAAAACAGGAGCCATTAAAAATGCTCCTCCAGGAATAGTAGCCTGAGTGACAGGGGGAGGGAAAGACTTTCGTTTAAACACCATAAACTCACAATAAACCTGTAATTTAGATCACACATAGATTATGTTTAAACTGAAAGTAGTAATACAATAAGCACTGTATAATATAAAACACTGGATTATAGAAAACACTATCCAGTAAAAAACAGACAAAGAGTCTTTCATACTTACCCTGTGTATTTGTGTGTGAGTGTGTGTGCGTGTGTGTGTGTATGTGTGTGTGTGTGTGTGCGTGTGTGTGTGCGCGCGTGTGTGTACCTGGAGCTGTAGAATAGGCATAGAGGAAGTCGGCTTCCACAGGGATTTTCTCTGTAGGGTTGTCCTGAACACTGTCCACTTCAACACCACCGTCAAGATCTGTACCTCTACATCCCTACACACACACACACATTCGTTGCCTTACTTATTAGAGACTCAAATATAGACTGAAAAACTGCTACAACATCATGTGTCTGTTTCGTCTGTTTTTGTACCAGTATGCACTGGTGTGTTTTACACTGACAATGAAATATCCCAAGTTAGTAATTCTTCCGCATGATCTCTTAAAGTGTCTAACAGGTTTAATACTATATACAGTATAATCACATGGTTCCCCAGAAGCCTGATTCACAGGCCGCAAACAGAACTTCAACTCCCAGCATGCCCGAGAAGCTCAGAGAGGATAATGAGGAGTAACCTGAATGAAAAAGAGTTTGGGTTTGCCCGCCAGTGAGGTGCAGCGGTCGCCCCTGAACATGCTGGTGAGGGTTTGCAGTTTCACTGGGCCGTCTGTCCCAAAGAAAATTCCCTCGTCTCCATGACTCAGCAGCACACACACAAATGAGGCACACTGGCTGTGGTTTTCCTTCGCAGCTGGGACACAGAAAGCAAGTATAAAGACATGAACACGTGTGTGTGTGTGTGTGTGTGTGTGTGTAGCTTACTCTTATATAGCATCAGCATCTTTACAGCAAATCTCCAAGAAAACAAACTCAAGAGCAACTCAATGCAAATATATTTGTGTATTTATTGATATATTATACAGTACTTATACTGTATAGTATAACTGATGTTCTATCAGTGCTGACCATCTGGAGAGCTTGCAGGTGAGCGCATATTTACTTGGAAGGCTGATAGTTTGCTCAGACTGAAAATACAGTGTAACGTACCCGAGCCCAAAACATGTTTAATCTGAGCCGCAGTCTGGTCGTTGAAAACCTTCACTTCGTAGCCTAACTGCTCAAAGACACTCTTCACTCTGTCTGCATCTGCCTCTGTGCCATTACGGACGTTCAAACCTTAAAATGAAATTAAAACACGTACACTTGAAAACATGTTATGACGGCACATGAATATGTTCATACGTTCGTTCGTTTTCTTGGCTGATTATCCTGATTAGGGCCAAGAAGGGTGCTGGAGCCTATCCCAGTGTTCACTGGGCAAAAGGCTGGGAAACACACAGTCCATTGCAGGGCAGACACACAGATCTAGGGGCAATCTTGTATCGTAGGACTGAAAACTCTCCACAGAAATATTCCCTACAATCGACAGTTACTGAGGTTTAAACATTATTTGGAAGAGCAGTATTCATTAATATTAAACGGTTTTCTATGGGTCTTGCACAACATACATGGCATTTATTGAACACATGGGCTATACATGTGAGGTTATTTTCTACTTGTTCTAAAACAGCATTACTTCAGATACACTCCGTTTACCTCACGCATATAATAAAACTTTGTACCAATGAAACCTCATATCATTTGCGGTTCTGAAGATTGTATGGAAATTCTGCACGGCAATGTTACCTGTTTTCGGATCGAAGTTCTTGTTGTTGATAACAATGCAATGTCCCATAGACGGGTACCTCAAACTGTACCTCAGTTCATGGGACTTTGGCTTAGGATCCATTTGCAAAGCCTCCAATGCAGCAGCAGTCTGTCCAACACTGTGGAGGATAGATGAATAAGCTGAATGGTGTTTTTAGCCCTCGGCGTTGAATGTCTCTTTGGCAAATAGGCCAAGGCTAAACTTAATGTGAATAATGTTAAGTATTGGTATATTGCAAAATGTCCGGCTAAGCAGATTGGCTTGCTTCCAGGCAGTTACATAATTGAAGATAACTCTCTGGCAGCGATAGTCATTGTAGAGATAAGGTTAGACAACTTCCAGGATGCCACTTATACTTACTGACGCTCAGGCGGACACATGTTTACAGATAACTCAGCTACAGGATAATACTGTATATAACTATAAAGACTATAAAGACCGTCTTCCAGACTGTTGTAAGGCAGCTAGAGTGATGTTGGTATGCAATGTCAGAGTGTTTGTCTTAAAGTCTGTACAGTAATTTTGGCTGACTCCCAGGAAGCCTCTTGAGTTTTGACATCTCCAAGGCTGCCACAGCTATAGTAGTTCATATTCATTGGTTTACAAGCTTAGTTTTACCAGCTGACTTCCAGGCAGCTACATGATTACAGATAACACTAAGGCAGACGCAGCCAGTGTAGATAATACCAAAGACAGAGTATTATTTCTGACTGTAGGCCGAAGTGAAACATCAGTGTAACTGTCAGTATAACCTTTCAGTGTGAGCGCAGCCTTTTGAGAGCGTCTTTAGGACACAAAAGTGCAGATGAGGTCAAGCCAGCTAGAAACCATAAGGCTCTAGATTGGTTTATTTTGTGGTTCCAATGACCATTTTCCTTAATGATCTGTCTTTGCCAAGAACCAATGCCCTACTTTCACTTTGTTCTTTCACATAAATTATATTTCCCCCCACACGAAACAAGCCATAAAGTCCAACGATGAGTCTTATCTTTGCAGCTTTATGTAGGATACATTTAGATTTAGATCAGTCTGGCTACTTAATTCCAAAGGAACAGGGGATTTCATATGAAAGCAAGCAGAATCCAGGCAGGGGTTGAGGGAGAACTGATGTGATTGGATGACACTCTTAGGGAGGCGGGACATACCTTAGAGACAGTGGACTACCTGGAATTCAGTGCTGAGGGCTGAAAGTACCATTGGGTGGTGAGTAACAAGGAGAGACAAGTCAGCACAATAGCACTGGCATCAGTGCTACATTTTCCTGGCCAACATTCATCTTCAGATATTCAGTAGTTCTAACGGAAGTCTGCATGAAACATGTCAGGGCTCTGAAACACTTGGCTGAAGTTAAGCTTTAATTACGTGGAAACTTGCATTTTACGGGACACTTCCATAAGACATTAAAACTGTGTTCTTAAAGCTGTAATGAAAAGCACTGCAGGCTACACGCTGTGTATCTGAACATGACCACGATAATCTGACAGAGGTGTCTCGTGAGTAAACAGTGCCTGATAAATGTATTGGCTGTGTGTCTCTGTTTTCAGATACAAACTACTATGGACTTGCTCCCGCATCTGTAAATATGACTGGTACTGAATCATTTTGATTGATCTTGTTCGTGCAGTCCTTACAAGTGACTGTGCAATGTGTCTTGCCGAACAGTTGTGAAAGACAGCAATGAAAGAAGAAGACACCAAAGGAGGTTTGCAGACACCAGTGTTGTGGTTAAACATTTCACAAACTAAGATACATGAAAACACAAAGTCCAGATAACGAAGTAAAGCCACACAGTTTTCACTAGGCGGCCTGAGAACCAGATTTGGCTCGCCGAGCATGTTCTTATGACCCGTGTGGATGTTTCTGTAATCAACTGAAATGCCTGCACTCTTGATGTGCATCGGATGACATCACCTTATGGAAGATGCATTATGGGATGTGCATAGGCTGTGCAGGAGTGATCAGTTGTCAGTAAAAACCAAGGTTAGCATCAGCAGCCCAGTGTGTGTGACTAGTTAGAAACGTAAGGTGAACACAGAAATATAGCATCCAACACCAGTGACAAGAATTTAGCCCTAACATGGCTGAGTACACAGACTGTTGATTTTGATGAAAAGAGCGAATATTCCCAAGTTCGACCACTTCAAAGGTCCGGCTGAGCTAAGTCCAAGATGGCTGGCGTTCTTTGAACACCTCGTGGGCAGTAAGGGATGTGAGGGAGTTGACGAGGATACTAACGCCATAGTTCCTCAGCATAGGAGAGCTCCGCGTTACATCAGACATTTTTTGACATGCATTTTTTTTGTACTACACCAAATATTTAATACCCATGGTTCCATGGTTTTAGAATGGGATGTCCAGTAAACTCATATAGGTGTGATGGTAAGGTGTCCACATACTTTTGGCTATGTAGCGTATGTTCCAAGGTTTGGGTAAACTGTAAATCAAACAGATAAATCTCTTTATAGACCCTAATATCCAACCTTTAGACTCATCCTCAAGAGAAACGCCATTTAACTTGAGACATGGAGATCACTGAGGCAGTAAATTCCACGTGGGTTAATCCAGTGGTTGTTGTTTCAAAGGCAAATTCTGAGGAACGAGTCCCTCTTGATACGTGACAAATCAAATCACGTCGTCATCAGAGAGCATTACCCTGCGCCAGAGGTTAATGAACTTGTACAAAGCACGAACGGGTTAGCAAATCTGATCTGAAATAGGATCACCGCCAACTGGAGCTGATGCCACAGTCATGCAGTATCGTGACATTTGCTGTTCACAATCCAGTGTGCAAGTACAGGAGACCTTAGCTTGGCGTGTCGTTTGCCAATGAGCAATACCAGTGAGCTTCTGGTTAAACTGGGATGGAGGGATTCAAGAAAATCTCCAGTGATGTCGTGCAGTCGTGAAGCACTTGCAGAAATATGGGCTGGCTCCGAGAAATGCCTGGTCCAACGTGGATCCCTTAAACCGCAAGGAGATTCCGCTAATACATAGAGGAATTTGGTCTACTGAGTAGAGGATCAGAGCTCCGGGGGAAGCCAGAGAAACAAGAGAATGTCTCAGAGGTGGGGAATTCTCTTGATATTCTTAGCTATAACAGTGATTTAATTTGCCTTAATTTGAGTCCCTGAGACACCTAACTAGAAAACACACAAGATTTGTGAACAAGGAACAGCATGCAGCTATCTCAAAGATGTACTGTTGAAAGCTGTAACCGTAGCCTATTTTGATAAAGGTGCACCGACCCAGATAATTGCAGATACAAGTCCAAGTAAGTTTAGGTGCTGTGTTAGTTTAGCGTCAACAAGGTGAAATGGTTCCTATGTGCCAATGACAGTAGGAGCCTGAAAGACTTCAAAAGGAGGTATTTCCAAATGGAGAGAGAGTGGTCCTTTCTCTCAGATGGGCTTGTGAAAGACACTTTGATGTTGTAACTGACCATAAACCGTTAGAATCGATGTACAGTCCACACTCCAAACCCTGTGCCCGAATCAAGCGCCTGATTATACAGCTACACCGGTTACTATTGCTACAACTTCAGAGTTGTTCCTCTCCCAGGAGAAGAGAACGTTGCGGACCTGCATTCATATTTGTTGGGGGGAAAACAGCAATGAAAGAACAATAATCACATTGCTCAGACAAATTGCTCCTGTTAGTGCTGCACCCAAAGCTTTAATCATGAGCGAAGTGGAGGAGGCACAAATAGCCCCTTTCACACATAAGGCCTGGACCACAGCTGGACTGATTTTACAGTTTAAACCAAAGCGACTTATCGTTAGTGCATCGCTCAGGTTCTGGCTATACTGCCAGATACTCCCTTGCACCCTATTCCCAGAAAATGGCCAGAAAAATCATGTTCGCACATAACGTGAAAATCTCAGAGAGACAGGATATGAAGACTAATTTACATGGCAAAAGACCCATAGTTTTGATGGCAGGTAGACAGATTCTGTTGAGTGTCGATTTGCTGGTAACGTTATTAATCTACATTTTGTAAACGACAGGTGTTTTTGTATATGATAATGGAATCACTGGTTTGCCAGCTTAAAAAAAAAAAAGTTATGAAATGAATTTTTCCCAGCTAGAAACACTTACCTGATGCCAGTATTGTCAGTTTCCATGACACTACTGCCGAGTGCTTCCTTCAGCGTTTGTAAATAATGCCGGATCGCCACAAGCTCACACTTCCCTGTCAGCTCTACTCTCTGTCACTCATTTTACGTGCTGTCTGGATCTGAATGAGACTGCAAAGTCCATATAGTTAATATTTAACAGAGACAGTAATTTAGTTTCACTTGAGACACTGGAGGACTTGGATTCAAACACAAAACCACAACGTTTTAAATCCGTTCTTTATTGAGCTACTCATACGTCGTACAAACAACGTTTGATGAAAACGTTCGGACAACGTACATAAAAAGGCCCTGAGGAGACCTCTAATTAAACTGTAGAGGAAACTGAGAGGGAAAACAGAATCATCTGTTCATAAGCAGTGTTTTCTTGGATCCCAGAATAAAAAAGTATTGGTTTTTACTGACCACATCTATTTTACAATATGTAAAGTCACATTTGACAACTGATTACCACATATTAAATTCATCTGATCAGCAATCAATAGTTTCAACTTGTAGCTGATTTACAAAAACCTGTGGAAAGAGGCTCTAGCATTCGATTGTAACTATTACTCAATACCTCTGTTTTTTTTGGGTTTTTTTAATTAAAAAAAAAAAAAAAGTCTGTTTGTGCTCATTTAAGTTCTTTAAAACGTTACAAAATATGTCGACCGAGCTCAAGCAGACGTCACACAGAACTGCCAGGACATTCTTAGTACATCCAGCTGTGCATTACTTAATGCCATCACGTTTCACTGAGAGACACGTGGGATGCCTGTTGATTGCTATTTAAATGACTGTGTTTCCTCTGATGGAAAAGAGGCTTGGTGGTTAACCCAAGTTTAGGATGCTGGCTTTACACTCATTGTCTAATGCTTTGACTGCCTCACGAGTAAAACTCAGATATATTCCTCAACAAGCAGGCAAAGGCACATCACTACACTGAAGAAATGGCTCAGTCCATTAAGTGCGTGTACTTAAAAAAAAAACTCAGACTGGTATATTACAAAACATGATTTCTCAGTGATTTGAATAACATGAAGCGAAAAGTCATGGCTGTCCCACTGAAACAATCCGACCCCTCTACTGTCAAACACCTTAAACATGTTGGCCTCACGTCATGTAGCTGAGGAGGCCAAAACAGTCCTATGGATATTGATTATAACTATCAAACTCAATACATCTGTACTGCGGATGCGTCATAGCTTGTGGAATAATGAAGTTTTGGGATCATTTGTGCACATCCCAGACACTGCATACATCATTATGATTGTTCAAAAGCATATATATATAGTGACCTACGCCCTTTTGACCTCATGTCATACAGCTGAGAATTTGTGAACGGTAGTACACGTTCCACGGACAGATGCGTCATAGCACCTGGAAAAATGAAGTTTTGTGATCATTCATGTACATCCTAGACGCTGCATGTATCATCATGCTCTTTTCTGTATGTGAAACGCATGCACATCACAATAATAACAGTGATCTCACACCACAAGTAAAAGTAAAAACATCTTAAATCAATTCCCTTTTGCCCGTTTGTCAAACAAAGTTTGAATGCTACATTAGCACGTAAACACCCTTGAAATTAAAACTCTCCATTGCAGTGTAAATGTGTAGGTAGAACTGCGAACGATCATCTATTCTCCACCATTGAGGGTTGTGACTATGTTTCAATACAACTAAACTGTTCAAAGAACTACACTGTGCAGTTAGGTTCAATATGCAGGGATACATTTCACCATAACTATATTCATCTAGCTGCTTTTTTCTTTTATGACCAAATGAGACTGAAACAAGTATTCCATGGAAATCCTATGAAAAAACTGGGCTCCTTCTGTCGTTGTTATGTTCTGAAATAATTTCTTCTACCTTCTGCGGGTAGGAATAATCAGAGCCCAGTGGAGACAAGGGATTTGTCTGCACCAGTGCTGCTACACAACAAAACCATTAAACCCAGATGCAGTCCTGCACATTTCTGTGAACCTGAGTCTTAAATAGATTTTAAAGTTGAAATTAGGGCTGCACAATTTGATTAAAAAAAAAATCGTACATCAGTTCATCAGTACATCAGTGACACACACTGTGATTACAGCATTGAACTGATGATACCGTAAACATTTAAGTTAACAAATTATCTGCTGCTTAGTTATCAAGGCTAATATCAAACTGAGAAAAGTTTCTAGTAAGGTAGTCGCTGGCATTTCTTTTCAAAGTGAATGTATGATGAACGTGGGCACGGTTTTAGTAGGATACTACTGGACGACTTGATTCAGAGGGAAATCAACTGAAGTGTAACCAAATTTTGAGTTCCCCAAATTAAAATTCATTCATTTTAATATTGCTAAGCAGACCCAGTGTAGCGTACACCTGGCACCCTGCTGTGATATTTACTACTGTTATTACAGTTACGTGCCTTTTAACGTAATCAGGGGCAATAATACTGAATGGTAATTAGAACAATTTAGAACTTTTGACCTGATCTGTTTGAGCTGTCCCAAAATAGGAGTGCAAAGGACACTTGCCAGCCAATCAGAACTGAGTATTTTCCGCGGTCATGGTATAAACACATTTACTTAAATCAAAGCTTCTGCAGATTAATATTCACAAGTGGCCATGTCTCCATTAAAATTCTAGTTTCATTGTACAGCCCTACTCGTAATGATGAATTGCACAGTTTAGGGGTGTAGCGGAGTGGTTTGTAGACTTCAAGAAAGGATAATGAAAACACTACAAAACAAAACATTAAACAACAACACATTTTTACAGGATCCCAAAACCACCAGGGGGGTATTCCAGAAAGCAGGTTTAGTGAAAACTCTTGAGTTTGTTAGCTCAGAGCAAGTTGTAAACCTCCTAACAGAAGAGCCCTATGGCTTTGTTTTGCTAAGAGAATGAAGCCACAGGACTCTTCTATTAGGAGGTTTACTACTTACTCTGAGATAACTAACTACGAGTTTTAACCAAACCTGCTTTCTTGAATACCCCCCAGGTTATACACCCTCTTCCTCTGCAAACAGGAAATTCCCACAGACATGATGACAAACACACAGTATCATATGGGTTGCTCTGTCATCTCAAGACAACTACACGTTACTGTCATGTGATTGAAGAGTCTTGTGGTTTTCTTCCAATGAAAAAAAGGGCAGTTTTTTTCTCAGGGTCTAAAGTACATCTCTTTGGTCAGCATGCTGACGATGCATGGTATCTGCTTTTTGGCGTGGAAAATGGGATCATGGGAGGCTGACTCAAAGTTTAACGCCACCATGTGGTTGACCCTGGTCAAAATGTGCATAAGCTCCAGGGTTGTGCCATATTTGGACATCATATCGCACAGTGATTGGATAAACCAGGAGCCAGTCACAGTGTTCCTCCAGGAATAGTAGCCTGAGTGACAGGGGGAGGGACCAAACTTTCATTTTAACACCATAAACTCACAATGAATCTCTAATGTAGACAACACATAAATTGTGTGTATACTGAAACTCTTAATATAATATGCACTGCATCCTATAACCACATGATATGTTTACTTAACACTCTCAGACTTCTAACAATGAACTGTACTTACAACTTGCATGCACATAATAAAAAAGACAGCATCTTTCAGTTTTCGATTTCCTGTGTGTGTGTGTGTGTGTTTGAGTGTGTGTGTGTGTACCTGGAGCTGTAGAATAGGCATAGAGGAAGTCTGCCTCTACAGGGATTTTCTCTGGAGAGTCATCTTCAACACTGTCCACTTCAACACCACTGTCAAAATCTGTACCTCTACATGCCTACGCACAAAAACAGACACAAAAACTTACTTTGCTTTTCTGAACAGACACTTAATCATATTCTGGAAAATGGTTGCAACAACTCAACTGTTTTGTGTCTTTTTTTTATATAATTCTATATTCTATATTTCATAAGCGATAAAAAATGCCTGGTTGATAATTCTTCATCATATAATCAGTATATAATCGTTTACATAATCACACGGCTTCACACAGGCCTGATTCACAGAAGGCAAACAGAACTTCAACTCCCAGCATGCCAGAGAAGCTCAGAAAGGATAATGAGGAGTAACCTGAATGAAAAAGAGTTTGGGTTTGCCCGCCAGTGAGGGGCAGCGGTCGCCTCTGAACATGCTGGTGAGGGTTTTCAGTTCCACTGAGCCGTCTGTCCCAAAGAAAATTCCCTCGTCTCCATGACTCAGCAGCACACACACAAATGAGGCACACTGGCTGTGGTTCTCCTTCGCAGCTGGGACACAGAAAGCAATTATAAAGACATGAATGCGCGCGTGTGTGTGTGTGTGTGTGTGTGTGAGAGAGAGAGAGGTGCTCACTCTCGTGTAGCATTAACATCTTATAGAAACCCAAAATCTCCAAAAACACAACTCAAAATGAGCAAAAGACTATTTTCTGCATTTCCAAGGTAAATTTATGAAAGTGCATTAACTTTCTAATGCATGAAAAGCCTTAACATTTACAGAACATATACGACAATAACTTTAAAACAGTGGGGAAAGTATACCAATGAGTCAGTCAGTCAAAACGTTTTCTGCAGGATACGGGTAAAACAGGTCCGCGAACGTCTTACACCAATATATCAATATTGACTTTTTGGCCGCTTGCAGCTTAGAATGTATTGACAGCTGGTAAATTGCTCAGTCTAAAAACAAAGTCTAATTTACCTGAGCCTAACACATTTTTAATCTGATTCACAGTCTGGTCGTTGAAAACTTTCACTTTGTAGCCCAGCTTCCCAAAGACATTCATCATATTAGCCGCATCCACATCGGTACCATTGCGGGCGTTCATTCCTAAAAAAAAAAAACACATTAATTAGTTAATGAGAAAAACAAAAAAACAAAATGACTCGTGACTCATCTATCTTGACAGTTTTAGGTTTTGGGAGGTAATGAGAAGTGACATGTTAACTTCGATAATCATTCAGTAGCTTCGTCATTGCCTTATTCACACTTAAACTGACAGCTACTGAAATTTCCACGTATTAGGAAACAAAAAGCTCATTAGGCCTCTGTTCACTGACCTGCGCGAGTCTACCTCAAAAACATCCCAGGTATCAAACGCTGAGACTATACGTGTAAGAAAGTTTTCTGACTGTTCTAAAACAGCTTTGAGCGAATTCTTTGCCAGTGCGTCACTATCGACACCTCGAAATATGTGGGTTTCACTACAAGTAATTACTATTTCTGAATTAGCACAAAGACAACAGGATGATCCAGGTCCTCAGTGACAAAAGGCTAGAAAACTTCAGATAAAAACCTCCGTTTTCAATTAAACTCCGTTTATCCCACACGTCTAACAAAAGTAGATGCAAATCTATCATTAGGCGAATACTTAAGACTGTATGGAAGTTCTGCACGGGAACATTACCTGTTCTGCGATCGAAGTTCTTGTTGTTGATAATGATGCAATATCCGATAGAAGGGTAGTCCAACCTGTACCTGAACTCATGGTTTTTGGGTTTAGCGTCCACCTGCATAGCTTCCGAGGCGGCGCCCGCCTGTTCAGCACTGTGGACAACGGATAGAGAGAACCAAGTTGACACGACAGCCGTAAAGTCAACGGAAACGACAAGCCCACTCAATTTCGATCAGAATACACCACAGCTTCCACATAGACTTACATCAGCTATCACAAGGTGTGATTCTATGAAAGCTTGCATTGCACGGGGATGCTTCCGTATGACATTACAACTGTGTTCTCAAAGCTGTAACGCAAAGTACTGTGGGCTACATATCTTCACCTGACCACGATAATCTGATAATGCAGCGTCCTTCGGTGAGAGACGCACAGAGGTGTCTTGTTAGTAAACAGTGTCGTCCCTGATTAAAAAAAAAACAAACAAAAAAAAAAAAACACTGGCTGCGTGTCTACTATTTCAAATATACAAACTACTGTGTTTTTCCTCCAGCGTATGCAAATGTGACTGGTACTAAATCGCTGACTGTACTTATTCATGCAGTTCATTCAGAATGACTAAGCACTATGTTACACCGCGCAGCTGTGAAAGACAATGATGGAACAGGAAGACACAACATAAGGTTTGCATGCATCGGCGTTGTGGTTTATACGGCGTTTCACATTAAGATGCATCAAAACGTATACTCTAGATGATGAAGAAAGCACAAAACAATTTGATCCGACATTGCATAGTCTGCGAATAAATACTGCATGGCAACAGTAGTTCAGATCATCTTACCCTCTTACACCCTCGCTCCTAGCGTCAACGCAATCCCCGTTTGCTCCCGTATTCTTGTCCATAACGACAGACACTGCCTTTTCTTTTTGACCAAAAACAAGAAACAGCAAGAACAAGTTGTTACCAAGGGTAATTTGAACCACGATGTTCAATGCTGAGTAATTCGGTGCATCCGCTTTTTCTGCTGAAAGCCCCACGCCTTGTTCACACACGCTGTTGTGTCTTTGTTGCCCACAAGTGGTTTTAACCAATGAGAGTCGTTCGAGTCGAAAAACAAGGAGGGTGGTGATGTCATGAGCTAGGGTAAGGCGATAAGTGGAAACTTTAAAACCCGTAACAGGGAAGTGCAAGAACGATAATGAAATTATGCAAATTGGCACTAACCCATCTTCATGCATTTCTCATTAGCAAACGTCTGAGGTATTCACAAATTGGTTTAGTGAGAGAATTATGGACACATATACAGATTAAAAATTCTCTTCTGAATTTCTCATTTTTAATCGTAAATTGACATAGATTATCTACCCCATAATATGAACTAATGCACATCATCATGCTAAAACCCTATGTGAACTATTAAGAGAAGACCACAATGATGTAAATTTAAATCGTAGCGAGAAATATCAAACCAGTTAGGCGATGGGTTTTCTGTGAAGTCAACGCTGAAAATTAAATTGCGTCGTGCATCGATAACCATAGATCTTCATTAAAAATAATAAGCGAACCGGCGAAAACGAAAAAAAGAACTTAGAAATGAATTCAGAGAACCCAACTGCATCGTCTGGAGCTTGCTATGTTTCCTTTGTTGTCTTCACCGATATTCATGTAGACTTAACATACGGTACGCGATTTCGTGATTAACAATGCATTAACAATGCACTCTGTGTGAATAGAAAAAAAACTTTAACTCACACTGTACGGTCCAAGTTCTCACAAACTGAAAGTCAGAGTGCAATGTTACTTCTGCCGACAGAAGCTGTTCGCTACCAACAGCCACATCTAGGAAGCAAAGGGCTGTCAGCTAGCCAGGGACTGCCAATAACAGGCCACCACAGAATTCAAAATAGGGAACTACACTCCCCAGCAGGCATTGCTGTGTTTACGCTGTGCTTTCGCGGCAAATTTTAACACGACGGACGCCGATCGTTTATTACAATGTACACTGGTAAATTATTTTTTTTCTTCACCTCTGATTCTCCTTTGAAAATAACCAGAGTATATTTCATTCCGCTGACACCTTTCCAGATCTACGCAAATGAGTGATTAGTAGGGAGAAAGACAAGAGTTTGGGGGTGAGCTAACTACCGATAAACGCCGTTCCTCTTATTTTCAAATGTAGGTAGGCTGTTTTAAAAAAAACTATATACAGATAATTCTTGTACCTAGATGTTCATATACGGTAAAGTAGGTGGCATGGCACAATGGTTTATAGTCGCTGAACTGTCGTTTTACAATATAACTTAAGTGAGATGTGAAAATATGTTATCGCCTCGAAGGACTATGTTTTGTCATAAAGGTTTCTGAATATTGGTACCTTTTCTGAGAACAAGTTTAAGAGAAATTAGAGATTTAATAACACATTAATAAGCCGGAAAGCATCCGCCGTCTCAAATGATTTCCCTTAAATACATTACAGAACACATTTGTAATATTTAAAACTTTATATCGGTGTCAGATCGCACAGAGCCGCGAGAATGAAACGGGGAAACTGGGCGGAGAGGATTAAGTTGGTAGAGAAGCGTGCACAGTTTTTCCAGCAGACCCCGATATGCTGCCCTTACAAACCGCGGCTATCACGCCCGTGGCAGCCCTCTTCTGTCTGGAGACTCTTCCCACGCCAGAGCCCTGCGGTCGCTTTCAGTCAGACCTGTAAGGAGGTGTGTATACGCTGTCTTAAATTACAGTTACGCGTCGTTAAGTTATAGTTTACATTTACGACTGGAGGAAACTAGGACTACGTATCTCGTGTGCTTTCTTTAAACTGGTCTTCAGGCCTTACTACGACATCTTTTGACCGCATCTTCAATAATTGTACCCACATATTTATTAACCTCCATATGATACGTGCATGTTCAAGCTGTTCCACTTCATTTGCAGGATGTACATGTCTTTGCTCTGGAAAGGGACCAGGCAAATGGGGGACAGAGAATCTATCTGGTGACCAGCTACAGCGAACTTTGGCATTACTACAAGTAAGGTCAATCCAGACGGCTCAGTTAAGTATTGCTCTGTTTCATACGGCAGTGAAGGGGGTCTTAGGTCCACTTTTGTGCTTTCCAGAACCTACCGTGAGTCTCTCATGCACTGCTATGAGGTCATTCCTGAAGGAGCCGTGTGCAAACTCTACTTCGATCTGGAGTTTGAGAAGGCAGCCAACCCATGCAGAGATGGAAAAGAGATGGTGGCTTCACTTATTGAGGTAAAACACACACACAAACACACACAGAGGGACGGAGAGTTTTGAGACTTTTCTTGGTTTGGTAGTCTGTGATGTTTTTGTAAGGGACAGAGCAGAGCAATGAGAATTCTATTTACATGGTTCCCGCGGATCCATAAAAAAGTCTTAAAAGGCATTGAATTCATTCATTTAAAAATAAGGCCTTAATTAGTATTAAACGGTCATAAATCAATCTTTCAAAAGTCTTAAAAATGCTAAGACATGGGAAGTAGGATTTTATTCATTGTTTTTTCTGACATTGCGATTTAAAATCTCAAAATAATTGGCGACATCTATTTTTTTAAATACTTTACCGAATGCCTCTTGCATTAATGGCACGCAGATCAGGATAGCGGAACGAACTACACGCACACTTTTGTTTGTGGCCTGGATGCTCAGAGCAGATGCACTGTCGGCTAGCTAGCGACGACATCACGTGGGGAAGTGCAAATTCATTGAAAATTGAGTATTCAACCAAGATTTAGCAGCGTGGCTGAAACTTCTACCAGGCAACAGCCATTAACAAACTTTATATTAAACGGACTCATTGGTACAGCCGTGTTGTCCATTTGCGTACAAATGAAATGCATATTTACTTCCTTTAGAGGACAAGATACACATGTCACGTTCTAAGTTATTCAGGTATTATCAATATTATCAAATCGTTATTTGCATAACATTAGAAATCAAATTCATGATTTGTGTTTCAAGTATTTTTCGTACATTAACTATAGCTACAACCTGTATGAACTGATACTATTGACCTGATCTCAAATGCGCTCTATGGTAAACTGGCGGGCTTATCATCTACACACAGAGGTGTAAGAATGCACAGACTGCCTGTTGGCTGCTCACTGATGTGTCCAGATCTTGAATAATATGAATGCTGTATACTGTGAATAGCCACTCTAACATTTCAACAGTGTCACAGTATTTCTCAGATTGATAAAGTCGTATAAAAGATTGACTAATTGACGACAACTCATTTTCGAAGACTTTTTGTTTTTCCTCGGAGGGACGGTCATAAACTGGTCCATTTCTGCTGCTTTTATCAAAGAGAGGGAGGTTATCTTTACTGGACGGTATCAAGCCATTAAGACGGGAATGAGAATCCGACCGCACACGGGGGAGAAAAAAAAAGATTTTGCTCTACAGGTTTTTGTCGGACCTGTTAAGAGCCTATGCAAATTAGTTATAACACACAAAACACACTAATATCTTAAGCTTAAGTATGAAGAACACACTTTATTCATATTTGAGCTGTTGTAAAGTTGGTCTTAAATTTCATTCCAGGTGGCATTAAAAAAGTCTTAAAAAGTCTTAAATCGAACTTGCATTACGCTGTTGGAACCCTGTATTTATATTATTTATAATTTTGAACCATTCAAATTTATTTCACCCCCTAAAGGGCATAATTAAATTATGTCACAACTGATCGTTGTGTGTGTGTTTGTTACTGTGGACAAGTGTGCACAGTAGATGATAACAGATGATAACAACATGATAATGACTCACAATTACTTTTATAATTATTTTTAGTTACATCCTGTTCTTCTTTTTCCCATGACAGTACGTGTGTGAGAAACTGGAAGAATTCTACGGTTTAAAGAGCTCCAGCAAAGATGTTCTGAACTTAGACTCCAGCACCCCTCAGAAGTTTAGCCGCCATCTCATCTTCCTTCTGCCCAATGCTGCATTTAAAGACAACGCCCACGTTGGTGTGTGTGACTGTTCTGTTTTTATCACAGGAAAACAGACACGGCTATTTATTTCACACTCACACTCTGACTGATTTCACACTTACACACTGAGAGCCCTCTTTTCCTCACAGAGCTGTGTACAGCCCTCAGTCTTTTCTCTAATGTTTATAATTTATAAAACTGTTCCCAGTTACAGAACACAGTTAATACACATGAGTATACAGGTGAACCAGCTTCAAAAACAAGCCATTGCCAAATAAAGCCATCGTCACAGAGATTTAATATCATAAATTCTAAAGTACTAACTGTTTTTTCAAGAATGTGATTCAACATAAATGTAATGTAAATATGTCTATCTATCTATCTATCTATCTATCTATCTATCTATCTATCTATCTATCTATCTATCTATCTATCTATCCATCCCCCGGCAGGGCGGTTTATCCATATGATTCTTCAGACTGAAATTCAGACCCTGCAGAGAAAGAGAAGTGGTGTATTGTCAGGCGAAAAGAGTGCTGGACCTGACAGCACTGACTCCAGGTCAGTTAGAGCCACGTCCAGTGCAGCCGTCCGCACGGTTAAATTCCCTTGTTCCTGTTTCAGGTCTGTTTATGGGACACGCATCGGTGTTTCAGTACCTCCCAACAGTAAGATGCGCCTGAGGGCCCTGGTTTGCCGTTGTACGATTACAATATACATCCAGCGTTGTTTGTGACTTCTCTCGGCATTTACATACTGGAACTGAAATACGGTGACGGACAAGATCTTTGATTGGTTTCGACTAAAAACCCACCTCTTTAGAACCCCCCTGTCCACCACTGCCTAACCTCCCTTTCCTTAAAAAAAAAAAAAAAAAAAGCTTGTCTTGTATCTGTGTTTGTCAAAGTATTCCAGGGGTGCAATACGAAGGGGCAAACTGACGCTCAGTCTTATTGTGATCTCTGCTCATGAGGTATTAGGAATCCGACTGATGCACAGATTGTAAGTCGCTTTGGCTAAAAGCGTCTGCCAAATAACTAAATTGTAAAATTGTAAATTGACTGACAGAAGCTTGGAAGCGCTTGGCTCACCGCCGGCCAGCCGCGGCGCGGAGAATGTTCCGGAGAGTCCGCCGTCTAAAAGAAGGAGAGACGGAGAGAGGGATCTTAGTTTCCTCGTGGTGAAAAACAAAGATGGCCACGACCAGCTGTTTGTAGACCTCGGTATGTGTACCGTCAAAAACCGTGCCTGTGTGAGATCGTTTACGTTGTACATTCGTCATTATCACTGGGGTCTCGGCCACGCGGGGACGGCGTGTGATTCCCGCAGGTTTATGTGTTCTGAGATATTTTTCATAACATTCTGATCATATTCATTTCTGGATTGATTTTTACCCCCCCTGCTCTTTAGGCGTCTACACAAAGAACAGAAACTTTCGCCTTTACAAGTCGACCAAGTGTGGGAAGAACGCCGCATTCACCGTCGCCCAGGACAACAGATTCGCCCCCCCCGCCCGACAAGCAAACCACCGTCGAGGAGTCCATATTTCTGTCCTCTTTAATCACCAATGTGAGGTATTGTACCATCAAACACAGAAATACTTCCTATAGGACTATCAACTAAGGTGCTAATGACAGTCCACATGACTGTGTTCCAGAACGATCAGCACACAAGGTCACATCAGTGCCAAGGCTGTACTAAAGGAATAGTTATACTCTAGATAAGATGTAAACTCGACAGTGAGTTGTAAGCAGCTCTGCTGTGTAGGTGAGAAGCCATGAGGACTTGTGAGAACAGCTGTGAGATTACATCCCAAGTCCACATGCCTGTGGCAGCTGCTGTGGGCGTGTGTGTGTGTGTGTGTGTGTGTGTGTGTGTGTGTGTGTGTGCGCGTGTGTGTGTGGGTCAAGTCCCAGCGTGCCTGCAGTGTGTGTGTGTGTGTGTTTGCCTTCGGAGGATTACGCTTATAAACAGGCCTCGCTGTTTAGACCCCAGTTAACTTTACAAAACACGGTTGGACCTTTTCACAGAGGACAAAAGGCAGTTGGCATTATTCAGTTCAATTCATGTTGTTGAACAGAACGTAATGTACTGTAGCAGACAGCTAATGCGGTAAACATACCACACACACACACTTCCTGTCTCTGTCTTTTCCCTTTTCTCTCTCATACACGCACACACGCATACACACTCTTCACTCACTCACGTACACACACGTACACATGTACAGGCACACTCTAGACTCACTCACGTACACAACAGGTACACATGAACAGGCATAATCTAGACTCACTCACGTACACAACAGGTACACATGTACAGGCATAATCTAGACTCACTCACGTACACAACAGGTACACATGTACAGGCATAATCTAGACTCACTCATGTACACAACAGGTACACATGAACAGGCATAATCTAGACTCACTCACGTACACAACAGGTACACATGTACAGGCATAATCTAGACTCACTCACGTACACAACAGGTACACATGTACAGGCATAATCTAGACTCACTCATGTACACAACAGGTACACATGAACAGGCATAATCTAGACTCACTCACGTACACAACAGGTACACATGAACAGGCATAATCTAGACTCACTCACGTACACAACAGGTACACATGAACAGGCATAATCTAGACTCACTCACGTACACAACAGGTACACATGAACAGGCATAATCTGGACTCACTCACGTACACACACGTACACATGTACAGGCATAATCTAGACTCACTCACGTACACAACAGGTACACATGAACAGGCATAATCTAGACTCACTCACGTACACAACAGGTACACATGAACAGGCATAATCTAGACTCACTCACGTACACACACGTACACATGTACAGGCATAATCTCGACTCACTCACGTACACAACAGGTACACATGTACAGGCATAATCTAGACTCACTCACGTACACAACAGGTACACATGTACAGGCATAATCTAGACTCACTCACATATTACACACGTACACATGTGCACGCACATTCTTGACTCACTCACATATTACACACGTACAAATGCACAGGCAAACTCTTGACTCACTCACGTACACACATTCTTGACTCTCAGACATACACACTCTTGACTCACTCACATAACGCACACCTACACATGTGCACACACACTCCTAACTCTCACACACACACACACACACACACAGAGTTGAGTGAGTCGTCTGTTGTGTCCAGTTTCACAGGGCAGAGGATTCTGACGTGTGATGTTCCTCATAAGGAAGAGGCTCAGGGCCTCCAGAGCTGCTCTGCTCAGCAGACCTCCACAACCATCTCAGGTACCGAAGAGATCCTCCTTTTACCCTCTGAAACACGTCACACGTAACCCAAACAGCCACCAAAATCCACAGCATTCATACCATTACTCTGACACACAACCATCTTCCCTAATTATGGGTTTGTGGCAGAGGAAGTGGTCCAAAACTTGTCATTGAATTAGAGAAACACGGTTTTACCTCCTTTTCGTAAACCTTGTGTGTAAATTACACAGTGATCATAAACCTCTCTCTCTCTCTCCACACACACACACACATTTATGACAGATGTAAGTGGCGACCAGCAGTGTTCCCCGTACAGAGAAGTGGACGACTTTGTGAGGACGCTGGTGTGCAAAGATGGCATTGAAGGAAGTAAGAGCCGCAGTATTTCCAGAGCAAAACACGAGACCCGAGTGTGAGTCCGAGTTCCCGTCCCGGACTCACCCACAGCCTCTGAATTCAAACCAGAAACTGATTCAACACATTCTGTACATATTCATACAGTTCAAAAGAAACCGAGCGTAAAAAAACAGTCTGTCACCTGATATCCGTTAGTTCAAGACAGTTTATTTGTCATATGTAGGTTAACACGGGGTGAACGGTACAATGAAATGTGTGAGACGAGAGAAACAGGTCAACTCAGCAATAAGAGCACACTAGTCATAAGAATAAGAGTACACTAGTCATAAGAATAAGAGTACACTAGTCGTAAGAATAAGAGCACACTAGTCGTAAGAATAAGAGCACACTAGTCGTAAGAATAAGAGCACACTAGTCGTAAGAATAAGAGCACACTAGTCGTAAGAATAAGAGTACACTAGTGATAAGAATAAGAGCACACTAGTCGTAAGAATAAGAGCACACTAGTCGTAAGAATAAGAGTACACTAGTGATAAGAATAAGGACACACTAGTCGTAAGAATAAGAGTACACTAGTGATAAGTATAAGGACACACTAGTCGTAAGAATAAGAGCACACTAGTCGTAAGAATAAGAGTACACTAGTCGTAAGAATAAGAGTACACTAGTCGTAAGAATAAGAGCACACTAGTCGTAAGAATAAGAGTACAATAACGGATTTAAATAAATAAAGAGTAAGGCACTAAGGAGTAAGGAATAAGAGTAAATTAAGAAAAACAATAGAAAGAGAGGTATGAGCAATAGAACAATTAAAATACAAGGACAATAAATATTACAGAATATGAAATATAACACTATAAAAAAAAAAAAGCTACTTCCCTGACCGGGAATCGAACCCGGGCCGCGGCGGTGAGAGCGCCGAATCCTAACCACTAGACCACCAGGGAGCGAATGGGTGATTATTTATGTTCTGATGAGAACTGACACAGCGTGGTGGTATTTTTTTTTTTTTCTTACCCACAAGGCATCAGGAGATGGAGCTACTTTGTGTCCGAGCAGCTTCTGGTTTATGACATCCTGAACTATCGCTGGTGTCTCAACATTGGCCGCCAACACAAGAGTAACAACATCATGTAAGTTTACCGTACACACACACACACACACACACACGCACACACACACACACACACACACACAGACAGATGGCTCTTACTGCGGCTCATTAGCAGATATGGCATTCACGCTAAACTAAGCGTGTATTTGTTTTTCCTAGGTTTACTTGTGTATGTATTGGGTGTGTCCTCCAATATTTATTATGAAGAGTTCTCCATGTCTCACATTACTGCTTTACAACAAAACGGAACTTGCCAATGAAAACTTTGAGAATGCTTCTTTAAACAGTACTGTGGTAGAAGCCTGTGTTTAGTAAATGCATTGTGTTTATGCTGCGTGTTGATGAGATCTGAGATCTGACGGGGTCACGCTTGTCTCTGTCCATTTCACGGCCGTCTCCGTGGCGCCCCCCGTAGGATCCTGGTGGATTTGCGAGAGGAGGTGTGGTATCAGAAGTGCCACGACCCGGAATGCAGGAGGCAGAACTTCAGGTCGTCCAGTACGTTCCTCAGTCACACGGAACTGGTTCCCAGCGTTGCCAGTTCTCGTGCACTCTCATTTTAATGCCGCGGCTTCTCTGGGTTCAGCGGACTCACCGATGTTTTGAGAATAGCCGTAAATGGGCTGGAAAACTTTCTTGAAAGAGTCATCGTGTTTGAATGATCCTATCGCGGTCATGTTTGGATCGCGGTCATGTTTGGATCGCGGTCATGTTTGAATTCCTTAGCGTGAGACAAGCACACACACACGTAAAGACATGCAGACCCTTTGTTGAGCTCTCCTTCCTGTTTTTCTGTTCCCTTCAGGTTATCCACTCCCTGAGGAGGTGTGCATGAGTCATATGCTGAAGGAGGTCAGTGGGCGTGTGTGTGTGTGTGAAAAGCCAGACACACACACTCAAAACACATAAACCCGTTATTACAAGTATATGTTTCACATGAATGATAAATGGGGATATAAGATGTGTTTACCAGCGTTAAGTCATTAAAACCGGCCAATCACAAGACGCGGCTCAGCGCTTGACAACAGGCTGCAATGTTTGTTTGTTTGTTTGTTTGTTTTTTCGTAAATATGTAGCATAAGTCAAATAAATCCTAAGGATACAGGACTGGCAGGCAGGGAATGTCTCGTTCAGCTGTCCGTCTGATTGGGGTAACAGACTGCGTCTGATTGGGGTAACAGACTGCGTCTGATTGGTGTGTTAGGATGAAGACGACCAGCAGTTCCTGATGGATGAGGCGGGGAACATAGAGTTGAGTCAGAGGCCCGCAGTTCCCGGGGCCTCAGGTCCAGGAGATGGGGTGTCTGCCACAGCGGACGCCCGGTCAGGAGACACCGAGGCCTGGGACGACTGTCCCGACGACTCCTGCTACCTGGAGGCTCTGGAGGAAGTGGAGCGGAATGTGGAGGAGGAGGTTTCAGATGATCTCCTCATCCAGGCTGTGGCTAAATATGAAAACGGAACAGAATGAGAGAGAGAGAGAGAGAGAAGTGTACCCAGCTGCTCTGTCTGATACAAGTGCAATTTTCTGGTTTTAAATGTTAAGTGCACTTTTTTGGCAATGCCAGGTTTTCACCGTACAAGGCAATAGAGTTCACTTTCTCAGCTGCTCCTGACGGTGAGTGAAGAGAGTTTCATGAATGTCATGTGATATTTAATGTTGTGCTTGGTTAAGTTATGAGCTTCTGTAATTCATTTTTAAACGAATGAAGTTTAATACTTTTAAATATATACAGTATTGCAGCACTTTACGTTTTTATATAGTCAAATGACAGCCAAACATGTTTCTTTGTTTATTTTTTTTTGGAGGGGGGGGGGGGGGGTGAAATTTGATTGAACACAACAAAGATGGGAGAGACAAGGAGAAGTACACACAAAAATGGAGTTTGTCTTTATTTTGGAACAGTCCTGTTCTGGAAATATAAGCATCTTTATCGCTGTACAAAACACGTGTGGAGTCAGAGATGGAGAGAAAAAAAAAAAAAAAAAAAAGAGAGAGAGAGAGCAAACGGTAACGAGTGGAGACGAGGAGGCGGTTTCTACGGTTACTGCGTTCGGCAGTTCTGTCAAAACGACTTCGTTTGACCGTTTTACGCTCCTCTCCTTACAATCACTCATAAACACAAGAACCATGCAATGAAAAAACCAACCCGCTGTTCGCTGAGAGACACTACATTTCCACCTAAAATCACCAAACATTCAATAAATAACCAAGACAAAAAAAAAACAAAAAAATGATTTCTTTGTATACTTTTTAAAAAGCTATTTCTTTCATGTGTGCGAGAGTCATTAACAGGTATAGCTGTTTGAACGTTGATCCACTCGAATAATTCATATTAATGAAGGAGAGAATGAATATTTAAATTCATTGTGTACCGTGAGCCTGTGTGGAACAGGTTAAGGTAACGCTGGCTGGCAGAGTGTTAAGTTAAGGTCTGTAACCTGGAGTGCTTCATTTGCCGTTCCCTGCCGTGCTTTCTGGCACACTGAGGACACCGTACTTCACTAAGGCCATTAGAGAGAGGACAGAACAGGTGATGGAACTGCAGCATCAGTACTAGCGCGTGCGCGCCTGTGTGTGTGAGAGACTTCCTATTTCGAAACCGTCTGTTTAAGCAATCGATTTGGTTTCTCTTTCATTTGTTGACAGAAGTAACGTGAAACCCTGTGATGACCACATGGTTAAATGCCAAAGCAGAGATGGGTGTTTCATAACAGATGACACCTTTTTTTTTTTTAAAGGCTGAATTCAGCTGCTGGGAAAAAAGAAAAAAAAACCCTGAACAATACAATGGTCAAACTACATTCTCTCTCACACACACACACGGCACAGATTCATCAAAGTACAATGTACATCCACCGAGATAAAACACCCAAAGGCATAAATAGATACCTATGTACAATATCGAAACTTCTCTGCCAATGTGGCGTGGGCATAGAAACGATGTATAAATCGCTCATACGTTTAAAAACGGTGAAAAGATTCTTGTCGGCGACCCACAGGGGTCTCTTTGTCAGGCTAGAGTAAAGGACAGAGTGGGGCGGTTTGTCACCGAGGCAGGGGACCGTAAAAAGAGCGTGGTCAGATAGGTCAGACAGGCTGCGGCAGTTCAGCTTTAGAAAAAAGAACGCGTAAGGCATCAGACCCCTAAACCAGACAAAGGTGAAGGCATTGGTTCCGTTCAAGTTTTCACAAAATCAAGACTAATTTTAGCTTTTTCTCCTTTACACAAGCTCACATTCTACCCGTTTGCATCAGGATAGAGTGAAGCAGCACAACAGAAAACAACAACAACAACAACAACAAAAAAACCCATCTGACCGCAGGCAGTAGAAGTGGGAGGTTGTGGTTCCACCTAGTGGAATAAACACGTAATTGCACTTTACCACTTGTCGTTCCTTCAGAAAAGGAGAAGGAGGAGGGAGAACGTCAGTGGAGGGATATTCAACTCTCTGCAGAAAAAAAAACAAAAAAACTAACAACAATACAGAGGTTTTTCGTCGGAGTCGTTTTTTCCACGTGGTCTGAAATGGATTATCTGTTTGCTTTAGCGACAGCTGGGCAGGTCTGTAACCCTCTGTGGTTTCTCAAGCTGATTGTCTGTCTCTCTTTGGAGTTTCTTTTCCTTTTCTTCTCCTTCTTCTTTCTCTCTCTTCTTCCCCGTCCCTCGTTTTTCCCCGGCGGCGGAGGGAGGGGGGGTTCTCACATTTTGATGCGAGCGTAGAGCTGGTCGATCTGTTCTCTAAAGTGGTCCCTGAGTTCCGTCCGCTTGGCCTTCAGCGTAGGGGTCAGGAGGCCGTTCTGCACGGAGAACATCTCAGGGTGCAGGGAGATGTCCCGTACCTGGGGCCCACACACACACACAGAGTTATACACACACACACAGAGTTATATTCACACAAACACACACACAGAGTTATACACACACACACAGAGTTATATTCACACAAACACACACACAGAGTTATACACACACACACAGAGTTATATTCACACAAACACACACACAGAGTTATACACACACACAGAGAGTTACACACACACACACACAGAGTTACACACACACAGTTATACACACACACAGAGTTATACACACACACACACAGTTATACACACACACAGAGTTATACACACACACAGTTATACACACACACAGAGAGTTACACACACACACACACACAGTTATACACACACACAGAGTTACACACACACACACACACAGAGTTATACACACACACAGTTATACAGTTACACACACACACACACACACAGAGTTACACACACACAGTTATACACACACACACACAGAGTTATACATACACAGTTATACACACACACACACAGTTACACACACACACACACACAGAGTTATACACACACACACACACACACAGTTATACACACAAAGAGTTACACACACACACACACACACAGTTATACACACACACACACAGAGTTACACACACAGAGTTATACACACACACACACAGTTATATACACACACACA
>NC_044505.1:22183093-22198093 GCF_902362185.1 Chanos chanos
ATAGGGAAAGAAAAGCATAAAAGGGTATGAAAAGGAGGAGAGAGAGAGAGAGAGAGAGAGAGAGAGGGAGAGAAACAGATTTACGCCTAAGGATACACCAAATCTGTCCTTTCATTCAGACCAAGACAGACACTGATTCATTCATGCGTCTGTAGAACTTACATCAGACAAAAACTATACGACACCTCCTTAAAATCCTCATTAGCTTCACAGACGACATTCAGCTAAAAATGTCAGGAATCCAAAATTGCCAGGCAATTGCATACACACCTGGTAAAACACACACACACAAGCATTCGCGCTCTAACTGGAGTGTTTGTGTTCTCTGGGAGCTAAAAGCTGGTGAGATTGTCAGCTTGAGGCCTTGGTACTCTCACATTCAACACATAACAACTCTGTAATCATCTGCCACTCAGTGTCTCGTTAGCGCTGGCTGCCAGAGACCAGTGATTAGCCACGTTAACCTGGGCCTCCTGATCTTCCTGACCTAAATCTTCATCTGAGTTTAGGATATTAGTAGATGTAGCAAAACTAGTTCTCTCAATGGTACAGCGATTCAACTCAAGTAGATGTCCATACGCATAACTATGATAAGTTACTTCGTCCTTGTTTCGCTATGTTTGCTACACAGTTCTCTTTTGAGAATTGGTGATGTGGGTCAGGGAACATGGCCAAGGATTAGCCATTAGCGTCACATACTCACTGGCTTCTCACAATCTAACAGATGTTTCTCTGAAACATACTAATAACTTTAAACCCCTCACTGTTTTTGGCGGGTCGCTATGTGTCCTTCTCAGGATTGGAGACGTGAAAGTAGGTCTCGAGTTGTACTGGCTGTTCATTTTAGCGACATCTGAAATGGAAATGTCCCGAAGCAAAAGAACATCTCCATTTTACTTTCGTCATTCATCTAACAAGGAACACTGTCATTGAACCTGCCCTCTTTTAAGATGGAAACGAAGATCCCGCCTCTGGTAAAATTCTCAGAGGTTTCATTTACATAAAACATCTAATATGATACTTATGAGCTGTAAACAAACAACTTTTTCAAACACTGATTAGTGTCTTTCATGAGTTACGGCTAGCAAACGACCACATGATTACAACAGCATATATGGCCAACCAACAATTAACCGTACAGTCAACAAACAGAAAACCGTTTTGTGAAATGAAACGAGTTTCACAGGAAGCAATGCACGTTCCCATGCTGCTGTTACTAACCTCGAAACGAAATACAAACTCACGAACTCCGGCAATAAGAAAGCCTAGCGCCTAAACCTAGCCATCCAGCTGCGTCTTCCCTTAACCTGAACGGCTCATATGCTAATCCTCTGAGGTCTTTTGACCAGAAAGAACAGGGCAGAAATATTCATATTTAAATAATCATGAGAGGAGGCCTGAACAATTTATGCAGTCAGACCAGCTGTGGGATGACCTGGACTTGATTCATGTTGAAGATTATTAATTACCGTACGTAGTTATAGATCAAAACAGCATATCCCTCTATCCGTTAACAGTTACGGTCACACAGATCTGTATATTCACCAAAGAGCTACTGTGTGAATGAGTTGTGTTTTCAAGATATTATTGCTGATTCCCCCCCCCCCCCCGAACATTACGATGAATTGGTGGTGTACTGTTTCATATATAAGGAACAGTGTTGATGGCTAACAGGTGGGCAGCTGGATAGACAATCGGAAAAAAAAGATGGAGGACTCTGGAACACGTCCTGACGGCAGCCTGCCAGTGAGATGGACGACTCTGTGTCTATGTGAATGTGTAGGTTTGAGGGCATAAGCCTGTTACGCTTAGAAGTCCATGTCCACACACACACACACACCCACACCCACACAGATATCACATTGCCCTCACGTCAGGCTCTCACTGGTTGACCTTGGTGGACTGCAGTTCTGCTTTATGAACTCGATGACCTCTGCGACGATGCTATCATTCAACCCTGAGCAGGGTCACCTCAGGACAGAGGAGGGGGTTTGACAATGGTCTGTCAGTGTGTGTGTATGTGTGTATGGTGGAAGAAGTAATGTAGGCTAAAGGTCATATGACTTATAACGGGCAGCTGAGGGCCTAAAGATTAGTGAAGCGAGCTCGGGCCCGAAAAGGTCGCCGGGTCGATCCCCAGGACCGGCAGGAAAAAAACAGGGGCGGGGAGGTGAATGAACAGGGCTTTCCCCTCCCTCAGTATGTATGGCTGAATTGCCCTCGAGCAAGGCCCCTAACCCCCAAACTGCTCCTCGGGCGCTATGGTTGTGTGGCTGCCCACTGCTCCGGGTGTGTGTGTGCCCACTGCTCCGGGTGTGTGTGTGCCCGCTGCCTCCTAGTGTGTGTGTGCTCACTGCCTCCTAGTGTGTGTGCGCCCACTGCTCCGGGTGTGTGTGTGTGCTCACTGCCTCCTAGTGTGTATGTGCTAATTGCTTGCTACTTTCAGTGTGTGTGTGTGTGTTCACTGCTGCAGATGGGTTAAAGTGCAGTGACCTAATTTCCCCTCAGGAATGAATAAAGTATCAAAAATTAAAAATTAAATTAAAAAAAAAAAATGACAAACTGGTTTAAGGCTTTGGTTATGAGAGGTTTCGGGTAGCAGATATCTTTAATATGGACAGAATGTGCATTTAACACATAACAGGGTTTTCAACACTCTCTGCATGTCATATCCAAGTGACCAGAACGGAAGCCCTCAGAACTGGCCTGTTATGAGAAGTATCTGAACATACTTAGAGGCCGTTTCTTTCATAATTCAAGGAATTTTATCAGTTGTAGGCATAGATAATGCCTATCATTAATAGCACCCGCTGTTCAAGCAAAAAATATCATTTTTAAGAAGAAAAAATTAAACATTATTTCCTGCTGCATGAAAATGACATCAGGTCTGTTTAATACAATTTCAAGATTTCTAAGACACGCAAAACAGAAAAGTCATAAAGATCATAAACACCAATCAACACGCAAGATTGTTATTGGGCCTCTCTCCTAGTTTATTACAGTAATAAAACACGGACCAGGAAACAGATGGTGATCATGTAAAAATGTTGGCCTTAATTTGATATTAAATGTTGTTATATAACGACTTATTTAAATAAAAAAAATTGCCCCTAAAATATGTCACAAGGCTTGACTGTCTGAACGAAAAATAAAACATGCGAAACTCCAAGACTGACGACACACTAGACTCTGTGTATCTCTCTCTCTCTCTCACTCACTCTCTCGCCCCCTCTGTGTTCTCACAGCCATTCTGTGTGACCTCGTTTTGAGTGGACAGACCAGCTACACTCTCCTCACACAGTCCCCTGCTTTGACGGGTTTGCACGGCGAAACCCACAGAGGCCCACAGAGGAAACGCTGGATGAACCAACGACTGTGGCCGTGTCGGAGGGAAGTACCCCCGTTGACCGACAGTAAACTCCCGCTCCTGCCAGAAGATCGCCTCCGGAGGGGCTGTGGCTGGAGGCGGGAAGGGAAAGGGGGGGGGGGGGGGCTCATCTGCACACACTTAGTACTGCTCCAGACACACACTCAGAGTGTGTGTGTGTGTGTGTGTGTGTGTGTCTGTGTGTTTGAGACTGACAAGGCTGTGTGAGGGTGTCGTGTGACAGCTGTGGATTTGTGGTGTGACATGTGAGGTTTGGACACAGCCTTGCAGTGTGTTACAACTCGATTAAGCCAGAGCCTTGTCTCAAGTCCTGATGGGTTTCTTTTTTTTTTTTTATGGTGTTGTTGTTGTTCGTTGCCTATCTGTGCTGCACCACAACGTGCTACCAACACATAGGAGACCACAACTGACAGTCAAGAAGGCAACAGGTTACAGTTTTTGTAAAGTTGAAAACAGAGAGTGTCAGACAGAGAGAGAGAGACCGAGAGAGAGAGAGTGTGTGTATGTGTGTATGTGTGTGTGTGTGTGTGTATGTGTGTGAGAGAGAGAGAGAGAGAGAGAGAAAGAGAGAGAGAGAGAGAGGGAGTGAAAGAGAACACTATATCTCTGAGGCCTGTAGAACACGTAGCCAATTCACAGTTATTAAAATTAGCAAACTGTGTGAATGCCATTTGCGGGCGTTTATTCGTGCAACATTTTAAAAATACTGCAATGTCTCAAGCTCTATTGCTAAACCCTAACCCAAAACCTGTTACTAACCGAACGATGTACAAATTCTCTTCCATTAAACAGATTTTCATTACCAAAACTCTCTGATGAAACCACAGATAAGGCAACGCAAGATGGAGCACTCACACGGCACTCATATTACTGACTGTGCTCAGATGTTAGTGAGCAGAAAGCCGCCTGTCTCTAATGGTCGCCGGTCTCTAATGGTCGCTGGTCTCTTTCAATGACACAGCGATTTAATTAAAAAACGAAAACAAGAAAGGACTGAATGAAAGGACCTGTGTCTGCCAGTGGACAGAACAGCTCTCAGGTCTCTCCGTTCCCCAAAATTCGGCACGCGCCACACGCCCGTACCCCCACCGAGTGCCTGGTCTGCTCACACACACTTTGATATTGTCGCAAGCCCTGAAGGTTTTCCTGTCGAGGCCTGCTACTTAAAAAAAAAACGAAAGAAAGGAAGAAAAACAGAGAAAGGGCTTATCTGAATCAGTCAACCACATTTCTCCCTTCCTCAAATGCAGTCTTTGCAGAAAGCTTAAGACTGCGGTTAGACCGCAGACGGGGTCACGACACTCTGACTACACAAACACCCGGAGAACCAGGCGTGCTGACAACTACAACATTTCCCAAATTTGAGAGCGAAAAACATTGGATCAAAACGATGTTGGGCGTTTGGAAATGTCAAACGAAATTCGAGAAGAGGGCGATCTAACACGCTCCTCTAGTTAACTTGAGGTCAGGTGTGGTACGGCATCTTTCAGGAGACGCCTCTGATTGGTTAGAGCGACTGGCTGCGGGGCAAATCCCTTGTGTTGGATTGGTTGTCATAGGAACAGGTGTTATTGGGGTGGGGCAGTCATCCACCAATGAGTGATTTTTTTTTTCCTCCATTCACCTCTCACCTACATAGCTGTGGGCAACCAAAGCAGAGATCAATAGATGCTGGCAAAAACGTTCTGTCCTTCTTTTGTTCAGGTCAACAATACCAGGCTATGCCTGAAATTACATGATACTGGAGAGGGTAGCCTGACATATTTCATATTTCTGACGAGAAACAAACAACTAGAGTACACTACAGTAGGCCAAACATGACAGAGACATACACCGCAATTATTCACACCACAAAGAGTCGAGAGTATGATGGATGGGGGGAAAAGGCTTATATGCAGCTAAAAAAGAAGCCAAGAACAATACGAGAAGGAATGATTTTGACTCACTTAGTCCCACACAGAAAGAGAGAGAGAAAGAGCGGGAGAGAGATAAAGAGCGGGAGTGAGAGAAAGAGCGGGAGAGAGAGAAAGAGAGGGACTTGCACGTTTCAAGGTCTTGCCACTTGAGTAGACCTTGGTGTGCAGAAGAACATGACAAAGGACCTTGGCAAAACTTAAGCATCCAACCACAACAGGTTTTTGCCCCACATGCTCTGATTCGGCCAATCAAATCCCTGAATCGGGTACTACTAAATCAGCCAGAAACAGAATCAGGTGCAGTTGATTCAGGTTAGTTCCTCACTGAGTCTTACTGAGGTTCAGCTCTCCAGGAGGACCGTTCTCCAAAAGTCTGTACAGATAAGCTTTCCCAGTCCAGGATTACACAAAGTGGTAATGCCCTGAGGCACCTGTTTTACCACAAACAGAACCAAACCCTACCTCCTTAAGCCTTCTTTAATGTCGAGTTGTTGATAAAAGCCAAATGATATAAACCCCAGACCCCTTTTACAGAAGCCCTCGTCGGCTAATCCCAATGCTGCTGTCGAAAAACTTGCTTAAGACACAACAAAGCAGGAAACAGAGCAAACCTGCAGGTGATTAAACGACCTTTAGCCTATATTGACACAGAAAATGAGAACTGGCCATTATCACCTAAGGAAATGCCAGTACCACCATTAGCCTACCGGCGTCTTACGCAAAACAGACGAACCTCTTCAGAAAGTCCTGAAGAACTCTAACTCTAATTCTGCAGCAGCAGAACACAGTTAAACAGGAAAGGTCAACAAGTCCTCACCATGCAATGAAAGGATGCAGTGAAAAAAAAGGGTATTTATGGAGGAAAAAAGGGACACTTTAAAACCGCTACTCAACCAACATTCCAATCATTCCTGACCAATGAGCGCGTCTATTCTAGCAGGACTCCGAATCGAGAGCAAACATCTGTATGCACAGCTGGAAGAACACATCACACACACACACACACACACACTGTTGCTAGTCACATCCGGACAAGACAACATAAAGCATCGAACAGAACCGACTCAAAGAATATACACATCCAACAGACTCAATTCAGAGAATGCGAACATCCGACACCATCGATTCTGAGCGTGACTGACGGAGTGAATCCATACATTTAACACAGCGGAATCATTTAACATCAGCAATCATTCTGTTTCTGACTCTATAGGGGAACTAGGTCAAACCCGGTATGTGATGGTCTAGATTTGCGGTCTAGCTCCGAGGTCTTATCTAACACAGCCTTATCAGCCTACATTCCTGTGGACGGCCCACGTTTTCTCCTAAACTAAACGTTACACGCACATGGATTTAGAACTTCGGTAATAAGACGATACTCATAAACGAATCCCTGCGCGAACACATCGATCTGACGATCTAAAATATGTTTACAGGGTCGCACCAGTCTTCACCTTTCCTCTTCACAGGCTGATTCTGATTCAGCTAATCAAGGACTGTAGAAGTGCCTGAAAAACTGAGGAGCCTTAAAATGAAATTAATGAAATGAAGTCCTGAAGAAGAACCGTTCTCTGATGAGTACTGCCGACTCAAGCACTAATGACACTTCAGAACACAATCATGAGTCAAGCTGACACTGACACGCTCGAGCGATAGGCCCACGTTATCTAAGTTCACATGAAACACTGCTTTACATTTGAGATTTTTTTTTTACGTTTATCGTTAGGAATCAACAGTAGGCCTGTTTCTGAGCAGCTTTTTGCGATAGAATGATGGAAGATGAGACGACACGTAGCAGTCTCTGTGCAGAAAGCAACACGCCGTAAAAAAAAAAGACAACCTCGACAGTTTCTATCGCGAGTTATTGAGAAACCGCGACAGCGCTTCTGATTTGTTAGGCTCTGCGGCGAGTCACGACTCTGCTGCGACGGTGTGATCATGTAAAAGAAAGGAAAAGGAAAGATTAAAATAACGGATATTGTAGATTTATGAAAAGGAATTTCGATGTAGCTTGCGTGAATCCAGATACACGTTCAGGACTGCAGATGTTTAAAGAAAAACGCGTCTCGAACTTTACGAACTACAAATTTATCTCCGAATAATGCAAATACCTGTCATTACTGATATAAGAAAAAAAGAAAGAAAAGAAAAAGAAAAAATAGGGTGAATGAACATTCATTGCATTATTCTCATGCGGTGCTTTAAACAACAGCGATTTATTCATACGCTGAGGCCCTTTAATATTAATTTGTCAGAAAATACCGCAGTGTGCTGCATGTAACACTATCTGTTTGTAATATTTCCCCCCGAAATCATACATTCCAAATGTCCTGTGGATAACGAACGTAGCTAATACGACATTTCCACGCCAAGTCCTTTTTTGGGAGAGCATACAGCAGCTGTTGTTAGGTCTGCGCTGCAAAATCAACACAGCGAACTTTCACTGGGCAGGGGGAAAAAGTCGAATTATTTCATCAAAAATCCATTTACTGTGGCGGCCGATGTGTTTCTAGAGTGTATGTAAGCTAATCAAAGGTTAAACGGCAAGGCGGGATGCTTCTCCACCCTGTTCACAATGAAAACATTGTGTTCCCATCCAACTCGTTTCTACATTAGCTTATTAACTAACAATAGCACCGTGCGGGGGTCTTTCAGCAGTGCTAGAGGCGCGCGCTCTGACAACCGTTTCTAAACAAAGTTGAGTGTCACAACGTCACCGCCCCTTTCAGTATCGCTTCAGTCTTTGTTTTCATCCGTCCATCAGGCGCTTTAAGTGTATTTGGTTCTGACTGTTACACGTGTTATTAGAAAACGTGTCGAAATAAGAAAACGACTTTGAAAAGAGGAACCCTCGAAGCAAATGAACTTGTAGGCGACCGCAAGATATACTAATAAATGTTAAATACAATGCAGACGTCCACGACGTGTAGCCAACGACCTATTCTTACCAACAAAATTGCGCTCTTTTTGAGGTTCGCACATGCCACACGTGAAGATGAATTTCTACCTCCTACACTACACAGTATGACAAATAAAAGGACGCATGGTTTAAAACGATCGCTTCCTTATCTGCAGGTCTGAAAGAAGCCCACATTGATTTAATGAGCGTCGCATATGATATTCAATTTCTGCTAAGTACATATAACATTTTGAAGCACGTACATTTTGAAGCGTGATCGGAAAAGTGCATTCGTAGTAAACGTAAGCCAAGTATGCTATTCAGTTCAAAGCATGTTGCTGGATATGAACCATGAAACAAATTTCACAAACCTGAAACAAGGCAGCTCCAAGAACCATGTAATTTTGCAAGATATGGCGCTCTGTTCTGTTTCCAGAGCACAAACCCGCTGCTTGGCCAATCAGCTGCGGTATCAAATATTTTTGACGTATAAGCGCGGCGAGGCGTGATGCCATTGGTCAATATTTTGTCAATATTAGCATACGGTTTCTGTTGAACTTTGTACACACATTCCGTTACTACTTACAGGTCGAGCACTGCGCCTCTGGGGTATTTTTAATCCCGATCATGAAGACACGTGACTCTTTTTGGCTGTCACTCCGTGGTTGTCATTCAGGGCTTCCGTGGTTGTATGCTAAGATAGGACAGTGTAACATTAATACATAGCATGGTCTATCGTTCGTAACCTATGGGATGATCTTTTTCAGTGTGTATCTACATTCATCGACGGGTTATAACATCAGGACTCATTTTGAAACACGTGCAATTTACGTCTATAACGATATTTAGCGACAGACCCTCAACACTATGTCGAAGTACTACTGCACGCCGCCTTTGAAAGCCCCCCACCATATTACGTGTCTATACGTGTCCAAAATCACAGTGAATATACAATCAAATGCAAATGATTGTATATTCACACATTCATACATAAGGGCCAATTGGCATGATGTAAACGCAGATTTTAATGATTGAAATAGCCTATATGTGTAGTATATTGGCTTACAAACACTAATATATGGGTTTTCCTGGGTGTCTGTAGGTATGACACCCATCTGTATCGTTGGACATTATATCCAGCAACGCAGATTTGACCAAACAGCTCGAGAGGGGTGAGAGAAGAGAAGAATGGGGCGAAGGGGATAGAGGTCTAATTCTGCGTATGACAGACCTCTTAATGAGTCGCAGACAAAACACTAACTTCAAAAAGCTTCCCTCACACGGGGTAAAACAACGCTGGCTCCCTCTTGTGGTGAACGTTTACCTCCCACATCTACACCAGCGATACCGCGGCATTTATTGTTAGGTGATTTCAAATGTTTACTGGCCTAATTCCATTACATTAGACAGTACTAAGACACATCCTAATATTGTATGGCAATGATAAATCACTTAAAGTACAAAAGACTGTCTGTGAAGTGGCCAGTGTATGTTTGCATGATTTGCTTTTGCGAACAGTCAATTTTTCGTCAACTGAGGCAAGTTATAATGGATGCAGAGGCATTGTAGGGCAAAACAATGAGAGGCGCGTGAAGTGAAGCAGAGCAGACTCACGGTGGCGCGCGAAGCTAAAGGACTGTGTCCATCGCGAGTCGAGGTCACCGCGGGTCACTGTGCAACTCATGACAACACATCGCCATGAGACTCAACATTTTTTCCCATAAATTTTCCCATCGGCTTGAATTTTTTTGAAATTTCTGCGTCGGAAAACACGACGCAGATCTAGTCTTGCTTAAAGGAATATTAAACACGCCTGTCTAACTGTGTTACAACCCAGTATCGGAGAAAAAAATATCTAATTTAAATATGGCCCTGCATATGAAAAGACGAACGTTAAAGTATTTTAATTTGACGACAGCTTACGAATATATGTCTTATCATATATCTGCCACGACTGATTAATTATACTTCACATTATGGTGTGCATTTTAAAATATAAGCAATGGGCCTATATCTGATAGGAACTACTGTTTCCAACTTAATTATAGGGCCTCACATTTATCAATGTTAAAATTAGTTTAGTTTTAATAGTATACTTCCACATTATGTCTAGGTCCTTGAAAACAAACAAAAAAATTGTCTTATTTTCGAACAAAAAATCTGCCAGAATAAATTTGCCAATCATCTCCGAAAAGATATGAACCACAAAACCTTACGATTTTGTTCGTTGTGAGAACAATTGTTTAAGTCTTTTCAAAAAGGAATGCCGTAGAAAATCTATTTCAAACCATTCGTCCTCTTCTGTTCCATTTGTGGCTCCGCTTTAAAACGAGGGGTTTACCTTAGCAACCTTTCACATAAGCGAAAGTATCCTGCTTTATATGGAAGGCCAAGGGTTGGGTGTTGGGGGGGGGGGGTGAAACTCTGAGACTGTTAACTGCTCTTCTGAAACCGTCTCGACGTTACATCGAATAAGACGAACTGTACTTGTGTAATCAAGGTGACATGCATGACTGCGTCGCCGGAGCGGCCAGCCATTTTAATTTTCTTTCACACGGTTAGCTCCTTACAGACGGATTTAAGCTTTCAGGTAGCCCGTACTGCTTTGTTCTCCAACCGTAATCCTCCTATATTTGTAAAAGTCTATGTCACTTTATGGCGTAACAGTTTATAAGCAACGTGATACACGTATAATCACAAATTAAGCGGAGATCTCACATTTTAATTTAACACGCTGACAGGTACATCGCCCTTTCTTTCTTTCTTTCTTTCTTTCTTTCTTTCTTTCTTTCTTTCTTTCTTTCTTTCTTTCTTTCTTTCTTTCTTTCGTTGACTTCCTTGTGTGTGTACGCTTAAACGTTTTTGCATAGTCCAAGTGTGGAACTATGAGTGTAAAAGATTTAAAAAGAAAAACTGAGTTATATATTTTTATTTTTTTTTAATATTAGTTTTATTGTCACTTTAAACGTGTTTTTATCATGTTTATAATATAATAGGCTACTTATATGTCAAGCTGTATGTGCAAGTGTACAGCCTGGGTAGATAAGTAGCCTACAAAAGAAATAACAAAATCTGCTATAATTTATTCTGATTATATTTTACACTTGAGCAAAAGTAGGCGACCACCTGCAATATCAGTTATTAAGCGTACAATGTGACATCCTTCAGCAAAGGCTTTGATTCGGACTGATGTGTCACTCACAGACATGTCGGGCTATTAAATTAACAGGCTAGTAAAACAGACTGGTTCCCTGGGAAGATTCTATATACAGTGTCTCCAAAGCCAACGTTACAGTGCTCAGATTTTAGCGCCAAAAGCGAGTGTTAATTAAAAAAAAAACAACTGAGAGATGCAACACAGCACGTGAAGCGAACTCGGGTTTAACACACCAGCACAATTTGTTTGTCGTGTGCGTGCGCACAGTGATGTCCAGAAGTTATCTTTGAGAAACTCCAACTTTTAAATCTCTTTATTTGTAAGCCAGGGATAATTCTGCGATCAAGTGACTAACAGTTTAAAATGGCATATATACTGAAAAACGATGTGACAGGAGAAAATTCCTGTTGACGCGTCACTTTTTTTTTCAGTTGAAACACGCGTTTTAAAATGATCGGACCACAAACAGTCACACTATAAAACTCTAGGATTTTAAAAGAAAGTCATAAAAGTTTGTTGTACAATTTCAATGACTGTATGTGTTTAAGGGATGGTAAATTCAACAATAAAACTAATGGGATTTAATGCTTTAGTCTACTTCAGTGGTGCCTTTCTGTCGCTGCAAGTCTCCTTCGCTTTAGATGCCCTGGGAGCCTTCATTCTTTTTTTTTAAATCCACAGCTTTTATTTCTTTTTTCTCAACAGTGCACACACACACACACACGATCTGTTATTTTAAAACACGGCCGATCTTCAAAGATTAAAACGTTCCCAGTGAAAAAAAAAAAAAAAACGGCAGACGAGCAAACCGTTTTGGCGCATGAATCCAAGTTTTGAAACTGTGAGGCGGCGCGAGCACAATAAACCTGTTGTTAACCTTGCTGTGAAAATATGTTTGAAGAAACTCGCCAATTGTTGTATGAAATGTATTCAAGTATAAAATAATGCCCTTTGTTGGGCAAAAACTTGAGCAATGTGAGGGTACAAAAGTCCCCTGTGGCATCTACTTACGCCCTTTGTGAAGTTTTGCGCTTTGGCGTCTCCACTTGGCGCATTACCCAGACCCCTCTATACGCGATTGTTTCTTTCTTTCTAATGACATTTACCGGATCAAAACATGCTGTTAATTCGATCAGAAAGCTTCACCCTTCACAACAATGCCAGAATAATTTCTCCCAAAGTTTGTTAAGTTGACCGAAATTAGGCAAATGAATAGGGGTCTCCAGGCTACCCCCTCATGCAGGTGACGGAGAATAATGCGCGCCAGGGCCAGCTGCATTCTTCTTTATATCTCTCCTTTTCTTTCGCAGCATTATTAAAATTTAGGCCAATGAAACTATTCATTCGACTCAATAGACATTTTCTTATAGGATAATAGGATACAAATTGAGCTCCTCCAAAGAGAATCCAGCGGTGGGTAACCCTCGTGTGCCAGAGACGGCTGGAGCCTCTGGCTTGGACGGAGGCGCCGCTCGTGTGCCAGGCCCTATCCCACACCTGCCGAGGACTCGAACAAAAAAATAGAGAGTATAAACAAAAAGCTTGTCCTGGCCCATGAAAGATGGACGTGTCACCAAGTCGTGTGAGAAACGCCGTGAACAAACGGGGGGACTCCATCTCCAAAGGATCTCCCCTGAACTCGGCGGAACAGCCTGTTAAGGGCTTACTTAATTGCTCTAATGACAGTGGACAGGCCTTAAAACTCAGACGGGGCCTGGGTGGAAGTTAAGATCGCTTGCTGGGATTTGTAAACAGGCGATCGTGTGAGAAACGCGAGGTGGAAAGAAAGACGGGTGGTTTTTTTTCCCCCTTTCTCCGGCTTTGTTTTCGTTGCGCGCACTGCGCTCGCGAGGATCAGGCAGACTCAGCCCTCAGTTCACATTTCCCGCCTGGGTTGTTACTATGCAAATAATATTCTTCAAGTAATCACGTGTCTTTTGAACAGCCACGTGGATTAACAAAGCAGGTCTGCCCCCCTGCAAGCCCACAGCTTCAGGTTTTTACTGTTTCTTTAACTGATCCTAAACGCACACATTAACCAAAAGCCTCGCCTTTAATCCTATGGAATAATTTAGAGCTATGAATGCTTGAGTCCCTTGAATGATCGCTTTATAAGGAGCAGAACTCTTCCAGACACCTCAGTCCAGCTAGTCTGCAAGTAGTGGTACACACAAGCAACTGTCTCCTGAACAGCATTTTGTTCTTCAACCGGTTTTACCTGTGTAGGAAGGATGGCGTCAAAGATGAAGGATCGCAAGGTAAGCGCTCTCTACGCAGGCGCTCTGTGTATGCACATGTCTGTCCAGCACCACATTGCACGCGTTCATTTGATAGGCTGTATTTTTTTTAAACGGACCGAAATGACATTATTCACAGCCGACATATAAAACGTAGCCAACCGGTGACCGAATCGTTGCGTTCTGTTCAATAAGCCGCCGTTTTATTAATAGCGTCTCTACTGGCGCGCTTTTAAAGTAAAACTGTAAGACTGAATGCAATTGGATATACTCTGTTATATTTCACACTTTGAAAAAAAACATATTAAAAGAAACAGTTTAAATTATGCTATGCACTGTATTTTACCCAAAATGCAAATTACATCTCATTGTGACAGTAAGAGAGGTTTAGTGGGTTTTGGGGCTAATCATGGACCGCTATGGCGCACCTCAACTCTCCAGGGCCGTATAACTGCTGTTGTATTTTGTAGTAATCAATTCATAAACTTTAATGATATGTTTGAGTGATTGGCCGTATGGTCAAATATTTAATTTGATGCAATTTAATTGAACTTCAGCTAAAAAAATATGATAGGCCTGTTTGTACAAATTACCGCCAGACCAAGCAAAAAGTATGTGTGCTTTCTCTTTTTTTTACCTGTAATGTTTCGTCGGTCTCATCTTTCATCCGTGCCTGGTTTGTCGTTTTTCTTAACAGAGAACTCCAGTCTCGCATAAAGTGATAGAGAAAAGAAGAAGAGATCGCATCAACCGATGTCTAAATGAATTGGGGAAAACGGTGCCAATGGCCCTAGCAAAACAGGTACGGCATTTCACATTCGAGGCTACAACACACAATAATGATGTTTTTTTTTTAAACGATGCAATGGAAAACTTCACTTTTCCAGTTACAAGATTTTTTTTTTTTTAAGTTTAGTTATTTCCAAAAACAATTGACGCATCCTTTCCCCTGACTCTATTGTCAACAAAGGGGGTGTTGTTCAATCGATAAGCACGACTCTGACTGGTGTTACATGTCAGTTATGCATTCACGTGTTGAGTGTAAAATCTATCATTTCTTTTGACAGAACTCTGGCAAGCTTGAGAAAGCAGAAATTCTGGAGATGACTGTGCAGTACTTGCGCGCGCTCCACTCTGCAGACTTCCCTCGCGGCAGAGAGAAAGGTGAGTCACAGCTTGGCAGTACAGGCGGAAGTCGCTCGACGCGCCGGCAATTCCACATCAGGCGCAGACAGCATGCGTCCTCCTACAACAATATGACTCGTTTACTCTGATAAATTATATACAAAGTATTAAAAATAAAACATAAATTGCACTTTTAAACATTTCATGCTTATATTTCAAACAATTTCAAATACTACCAACTGTAATAAAATGAAGGTTTTTCAACTCGTAGCCTGAGG
>NC_044505.1:22203093-22213093 GCF_902362185.1 Chanos chanos
GCCTGAGAGTTTGGGATCCAGCAGGGAGAGGAGGTGATGGAGCTCCTCTGGGTTCAGACAGATGCCACTCAGCTGCATAGCGGCCTTCAGCTCCGTCACCGACAGCTGACCACTGCCTGAGCGGTCCAACCTCCGACATGCCCTACGCAAAACCCGTCGCTTCTTCTGCAGCTAACAGAGAGAGAGAGAGAGAGAGAGAGAGAGAGAGAGAGAAATTCACACGCGCACATACACACACAAACACACATACACACACACACACACACACACACACAAACACACACACACAAGCGAAAATGAACTGTCAGATAGCTTGAAGCACTTGAACAACTACTCTATGCATAAGAAAGTAAGTTCCAGAGACATCTTAATTCACACAGAAGTGGCACAGAACCCTCAGGCGTAGGGAACAAGACAACATGTCAGAGTAAAGTCTCTGTTAAGACAGGAAATAAGAAAACCAAACAGGTGACACCAAAGCAAAACGAGAACCTTCTTCCTCAGGCGGGCAGAGAGTGGACGCAGGATGCCACTGTCCATCTCCCGTGGTGAAACCGCCGTCTCTCTGTGCGAATGCAGGACATCAGCCACGTTGGAGCCGTGTTTCCACGGCAACTTCTGTGTGGCAAACGACTGCAGGAACTCCACATAGGACACTCTGAGACGGCAAAGAAAACCAACGTCACCTCAGACTGCATCTTCACTACTGCCTCTAACTCAAACCCACGGCAGTGTTTACTAATTACAGACACAGTGTGTGTGTGTGTGTGTGTGTGTATGTCTGTCTGTGTGATATTATATAAACCAGACAGTGTGTTTTACTGTTCAGATTGTCCATGATGCTAAACACTGATGAGAGACGCTTACCTGCCGTCATGGTTAACGTCAAACTTCTTGGCCAAAAGGTCACATTCATACGTGTTCAGCTGAACGCACAGGCTAGTGAGCACGTCCTTAAACTCCTCTGGACTGACGAAGCCCGTGCTGTACGGATCCATGTCTGCAAACTCTCTCCTCAGTGCCTCCACCGACAACTCCACCTGACGGAGAACCAGCGTAATCATACTGCACGCGCGCGTGTGTGTATGTGTGTGTGTGTGTGTATGTGTGTGCGTGTGTGTGTGTGTGTGTGTGTGTGTGTGTGTGTGTGTGTGTACTATATTTTTATGATGTTGTGTAGATCAAATGGCCCCATGATGACAAGTGATGGTTTTACAGGGACATTTACTGGTCCCCAAATATTTAAATGTTTTTGTTTGTTTGTTTGTCTGTTTGTTTTGTAAAAGATGTCAATGGTAAAACAAAAAAGTGTCAAAATAATTCTTTGGTCACGGTTAGGGGTAGAGTTGGTGTTGGGTCATTAAGTTTTAGTTAAAGTACAGTGGAAGTCAATAAAAATTCCTTAAGAAGACATGAATACAATCGTGAACGTGCCTGTGTGTGTGTGTGAGTGATCGTATTTACTTTGGCGCGAAGGCAGTCCACCAGTATGTCAGAGACACAGTTGAGTTTTTTGGAGTGGGGCATCAGGTCTTCGTCGCCCCGTTTGGGCGGGCTGCGTTTGGCGTTTGGGAAGCAGCAGGATTTGGGAGAATGGCCGAAGTGACGTGCAAACTGCAGGAAATCCAGAGTGCCATCCTGATTAGTGATCAGAGTGGGCCAGAGCCGCCGAATGTCCCCCCGACTCACCTCAGGCCGCAGGCCAAACCTGACAGACAGCACAGCAGAGAGAGAAAGAGAGAGAGAGAGAGAGAGTGAGAGAGAGAGAGAGAGAGGGAGAGAGAGTGAGAGAGAGAGAGAGAGGGAGAGAGAGAGAGGGAGAGAGAGAGAGAGGGAGAGAGAGGGCGAGAGACAGAGAGAGAGAGAGAGAGAGAGAGACAGAGAGAGAGAGAGAGAGAGAGAGAGAGAGAAAGAAGAGAGAGAGAGAGAGAGAGAGAAGAGAGAGAGAGAGAGAGAGGGAGAGAGAAAGGGAGAGAGGGAGAGAGAAAGGGAGAGAGAGAGAGGGAGAGAGGGAGGGAGAGAGAGATTGAGAGAGAGGGAGTGAGAGAGAGAGAGAGAGAGAGAGAGAGAGGGGGAGTGAGGGGGGGGGGGAGAGAGGGGGAGATAGAGAGAGAGAGAGAGAAGAGTAAGACGAGGGGGAAAGAGACAGAAAAAGAGATAGAGTTTGGGATCAGAATAAAACAAATAAAAAAAAGCCTTTTGATTTTCCTTTACTAAAAGAGTAAAGAATAGCAAACTGAATAATGCTACTGCATTGTTTAAATGGCCAGTGTGATGTGGACATAAAGTGACAGTAAACTGGTGTTAACACTGGATCACACACGGATGTACACATGGCACATCTACAGGATCAAGCCTGTCAACCCATTCGCTCGCACAGATCTAACACTCCACACATATGCTACAACATCACAGCTCTACCATACACCATATTCTCTCAAAACCCGGTCTCTAGAAACCTGAACAGGGACCTCTATGCTGGTTTGTCAAATGTCATTTATATTTTTGAAACACAGACTCATAGTTAAAACGCCAGAATCAGCCCAGCGGGACGATGGCCAAGGTCTACAAGGCAAAGGTTCACTCTGACTCAATCTCCGTGGGGCGGGGGCGGGGGGGGGCCTGTCTGTACATCTCAAAGCACTGCCTCCCCAATATTCACCTCCTCTTCATCTGTACATCTCAAAGCACTGCCTCCCCAAATATTCACCTCCTCTTCATCTGTACATCTCAAAGCACTGCCTCCCCAAATATTCACCTCGTCTTCATCTGTACATCTCAAAGCACTGCCTCCCCAATTATTCACCTCCTCTTCATCTGTACATCTCAAAGCACTGCCTCCCCAAATATTCACCTTCCCTTCATCCGTACATCTCAAAGCACCGCCTCCCCAAATATTCACCTCCTCTTCATCTGTACATCTCAAAGCACTGCCTCCCCAAATATTCACCTTCCCTTCATCTGTTCTTATAATGCTTACACTACCTGCATTGGCCCCCGAAATCCCGGGTAGGTCTGATCTCAGCTGTACTGGATGACTGTTTGACTCTCTCAGGCTCTCTCTAGCTCAGCAAATTTCACTTGTGGTTGCACAAAAAAAAAAACAAAAAAACGAAACAGCTTTACAGACTCTTTGCATGAAAAGTCAGGAATAAAAAAGATCTGAAAAGCTCAGAGACTTGCTGCACCAGACAGAACCACTATAATCAACTTGTTAAATCAGAAAAGCTTCCCAACCCAAATACTGTCATGTCCAAACACACACACAGACAAACACACACAAAAAGATAGAATAAAGAAAAAGGTATAGCGAGCGACTTGATAAAAGGGTTTGTGTGCGAGAGCAACCATGCCTCCCACAGATGAATGAATACCACTATCTCACACAGACACGGGGGCACAGAGGGTCCCCTCCCCCGCTTGCCCCTGTCTCTCTCTCTCTCTCTCTCTCTCTCTTTCTCTCTCTCCCCTTGCCATGACAATGCCAAAAACTTGGCAGCTAACCCAAAGACATAAGCAACAGTTTCCCATCGGAGAGGAGCAGCCCTGTTGCGGGTCCTTGGCAGCAGTGAAGCCCGGTGAAGAAAGGGTCGCACTGTAAGTAATGAGACATGAATGGAGTCTGCTGACAAACAAAACACGTCTGTGTCATACCGGCCCTCACACATGATGCTCTCACAGGAGATTACAGCCAAAGTGGTGGCACAGGACTGATATTGTCTATGAAGGGGTTGAGATGTGTGTGTGTGTGTGTGTGTGTGTGTGTGTATGTTTTGGGAGTGCTCCTATCTTAAAGGGGTGAATCAGGGGACAAACGTCCAATCAAATGAGCAATGAGCAAAAATCTGTTGCAAATTCTACTGACACCACACGCACACACACACCACACACACACTACACACACACACACACACACACACTCACACACACACACACACACACACATGCACCACGCACATGCATGTACACACACCACACACTCACACACACGCCACACGCACACACACCACACACACACATACACACACACACACAGACACGCACACATACGCACCACACACACACACCACACACACACACACTCACACGCACCACACACATGCACACCACACACACACACACACACACACACACACACACACACTCACACACACACACCACACATGCACGCACACACACACAAACAAAAACACACAAGCACACACACACACGCACACACATGTGCACACACCACACAGATGCACACACACACACCACACACACACACACACACATGCACGCACATGCACACGAACATATGCACGAACACACACATCGAAACACACACACACACACACACACACACACACACACACACACCACACTGTGGCATTTACATTGATATAACTCTCAGTTTGGTTCATTTTGTATAAATTGTTTCAGTGGTAACTTTGTTTTTACCTGGATCTCTTCAGCCCCCCCCAGCACCCACCCCAAACAAACAAACACAGGTACCACCGCTTTGAGTCGCACTCTGCCCCGATCCATGAAAAGATGCTTAAGCAAACAAAACTAAACAAAAAAACGTTTTTAAATCTCGGCAGCGTCTCCAGAGAGACGACGTTAACTGGCACGGACGGCGACAACAAATCGTCCAACCCCTGTGAACCCGGGCCCACTAAAGCCCGTGAGCGTCGTGGCTAATCTCCGGCTTGGCTGGGTCAGAGCGGAGCGAGGGGGCTTACCTTGGCGCTGTTGGCAAAACACGAGAGATGCGCGTTGGTACCAGCGCCCCGAAGCCTGTGCCACCGCGCAGATTATGCAAATCCACCACCATTACCCCCTATTCAACTGCAACTGGTTTTCTCTTTTTTTTTCTTCTGTTTTTTTCTTTTTTTCTTTTTTTTAAAAGGGCAGCCTATGCTATATTCCAGCCAAACCAGGAATAGAGAAATAAATGAGGTCAGTGGAAAAAAAAAAGAAAAAAAAAAAGATGGAGGACTAAAGTACAAAGCAGGGTCAAAGGAAAAGCCAACAAAACCAGAAAAAAAGGAGGGCAGGGCAAAGGTAAACAAACAAACAAACAAACAGATAAATAATTTATAGCTCCTCTACGACGAACGCTAGAATTCTTGTACGCTCTTCTCTCAGTTCTGAAGGATGAGTTATCTCACTGTCAGTATCGCTGTCTGTTAACTGGCCTGGCTGGGGGGGGGGGGGGGGGGGGGGGGGGGGGGGGGGGGGGGGGGGGGGGGGTTGGGGGGGCACACGGCCAATAGGACGGTAAACGCACCCTGGGAACATACAAACGAGCGTTCAGCGCGCCCATAGAAACGCTGGAGCGATGCCCTCGGACGCAGCGCGGGAGAGAGGCTGATGAGAATCTCGGACTGACTCATTGTCATTCATGGGAGGAGAAAAAGGAGCAGGCTTGTTAACTTGCACAATTAAGGCATCATTTGCCAAGAAAAAAGCCCCCGCTTTCCGATCCCATTGTTTTTACCAACAAAAGGCGGCAAAGCTCCCCCCTTAACGCCCCCCGCGCCGGGAGAGCCTCGCGAGGGGTCGCCCCTGTCGTCATGTGCAGGGGCATAAGGGGCACTTTTGTCACGACGGGCGAAAAGTGTGAGACAACCCCGCGAAAACGCGGACGGTCGCGAAATCTAGAGATTTCGCACGGTGGCGAGACAAAAAAACCAAACAAAACAACACAAAACAAGACAAGACGCAACAATGGGAGGCTACGCATTCCAGCACACAGCCGGAGAGAAAGGCGTATGCGTGTCCCTCCCCTGGTGTAATCTTCCAAGACCCCAGTCTGCAGAATCGGCCTAATTAATGACCAGAGCAGCTATTGTTGAGTTCTAATGGCATTAGGCCATAAAAACAGTGATAAATTATTCATATTTTTGATACATGTCTTCAATACCTCCAACCCTTAAGCCTCAGGGCCAGCGATGAAACTAAAATGACCAAAGCTGCTGGTTCTCTGCTGTTACAACGTCGTATGTGTTTAAACGTGTTTGTTTTCATGTGAGAACTGAACTTACATTTCAGACCCGTTTTTTTCCCTCACCCAGTTATTATAACCACGGTTATGTCCAAATAAATAAATATACAAACAGAAAAACAAAAGTCAGCTGGTCCTATCAGAGGGCTGGCAGCAGGATGAATGGTGTCACTCCACATCTACTGCAGACAATACGAAATTCAGTCAGTTATGGTGTCTCCGTTACCCTGAGGAGATCTTTCCACAGCCAACTGTATAACAACATAACAACGTGTTACAGTCAACCTCAAGTCTGATGGTAAAACCGTGTGTGTGATTGACCAACAGTTATGTGGAGTCAGGACCTCCTGAGGAGCTGGTACATGGTCTCCTGTGTGAGGCGTCTAGTGTTCTTCTCATCCAGTTCCTCAAAGAACTTCTCCAGCGCTGGGTACTGCTGCCTCACCAACCCCTTAATCACGCTGAACAGCTGGAAAAGACCAGAGAGGACTATGTGATGGTCCATTAAAGCAAACCATACACTGTTCTCTACTGCAGAGTCACACAGAATCAGTCTAACTGAGAGCTAGTCGGTCAAAGACGTCAGGGGCAACAGGATGTATGTGCACACTCCGCTTCATAACAACCTTGTATGTCATTTAAAGGTGAAATTTCATATTTATTTATTTATTTATATATTACCTGGCTGACACCTCTGACATATCCCAATTCGCCCTTTTCCTCACTCACATCCTGGTTCGTCTCTCCCTCCTCTGAACCTCCATCTTCTCCCGGCTCACGCTTCTCAGTGGGCCGTGCGTGAAACAGGCTGGGAAGCCCTTTTCTGTGATGAAAAGAGAGAGAAAGAGAGAGAGAGAGAGAGAGAGAGAGAGAGAGAGAGAGAGAGAGAGAGAAAGGCCAGCTCTTTTTTTTCACTGTTTTGCTCAGTTTTCTTCTTCTCAGCCAGTGCTTAGCGGGGTCACTGAGAACGAGCTTTATTGGGAAAAACCTAAGAACGGGAAAAGAGAAGAAGAGAGCTGCTTTTTTCCCCCCCTCCTTTTAAGATACGGACTGTTTTGTGTCCTGAAACCCAATCAAAAAAAATATTCGCTTGAGTGACGAACGGCGAAAGCTACAGGAGCTGACATCGAGGGATAATGCGAAGAAACCATAAAGGGGTCCTTTTTCTTTTTTTTTTTTTTTTTTTTTTTTTGCGGACGCTTTTTTCGGAGAGGGAGCACGGCGGTCAAACGGGGTTGAGCCGCCGGCCGGCCGGACGGTCCGATTAGGCCCCGGGTGAGGAACCCGGAGGAACCCACAGAAGAGAAAGGGGGTCCGAAGCAACAACAACAAAAAAAGAAAAACGAACGGGGTTTAATGCGCTCCCCGTCCGCTTGGCTGGACTGATGAGGGGCCGAGCCTGTTTGCTCGATGGTCCGCGCGTCTTTTGTCCCCGCGGGGCCAGGGGCCACTCCCCACGCCTTTCTTACGCTGCGTCAGGGCCAACGAGGTGTCCGGGGCGGGAGGACCGTCGGTTTTAAAGGTCACCTTCCAAAAGGCCAGAGGGAACGAAAATGGGGGGACGAAAAGAGAGGAGAAAGAGAGAAACGGGGGAACGCTTTAAAAAAGAGAGGAGAAAGAGAGAAACGGGGAACGCTTTGAAAGAGAGTGAAGTGATGTGAGGTGAAGTACTGCATCTGAAAGCTTAATCATGGGCTCAAGGCAGCCGCACTGACTTCTTCAGATGGTCTGCTGTTTTGTGAATGTGTGTGTGCGTGTGTGTGTGTGTATGTTTAGGGTTATAAGAGAAGAAGAAAACGTGAAGCTGGGAATGCATTCTTGAGTTCTTTCTTTGTGTCTTGTATCTTTGTGTCTGTGCTTTTGTGGTTGAATTTAACCCCTCTGTCCTTCAGTAAGAAGGAAACTGCAGCCAACTGGAGCTGAACGTTTCAAAAGATAAAATAAAAATGCAGAGTGGAAGCAGGATACACTGCTCTGTGTTCAGATTTTAACATTTAAAGCTCACGAAATCCATTTTGGCTTCACTGCACTTCATAACCTACATTAAGTTACAACATATGTAGATACGTTTTAGATATTTTATTTTTGAAGCTACATAAACTTAGATAAAAGACTTACTGGCTAAAATAAGTCCTTGACATCAAGTTCATTTTTCGTGTTCTGAGGCATGACTCTCTTTTTGAAACTTGTGGACTTTTGTGATCTGTTCTCTACGCAGGAGCTTGGTGGGACAGGCTTTGTCTCTGAAACACTTGGCGGCCAGGACGGGATGAAGTTTCGGAGAGCAGTGACCAGACCTCTGTGACCCTGCACCGGCCCTGCTCAGTGGGGCTCCGGTGTCCGACAGCAACGCCACACAAAAACCAGCACAGCAGGAAGGCGACAAAGCCGGGAAGTCATGCCAAGACCACCGCAACGAAATACGCAAACTCGCAGCGTACAAAACTCACGGCCAGATCAGACGCTGAATCTGACTGTTGGGCGGCTGTTTACTGACTGTTTACTGGTATTGGTAAAGATGGCTTCTGTTCAGCAGGCAGACGGGCGGGGCAGCAGAGGGGCTCTAAGCGATGCAGGGAGACGGGCGGGGCAGCAGAGGGGCTCTAAGCGATGCAGGCAGACGGGCGGGGCAGCAGAGGGGCTCTAAGAGATGCAGGCAGACGGGCGGGGCAGCAGAGGGGCTCTAAGCGATGCAGGGAGACGGGCGGGGCAGCAGAGTGGCTCTAAGCGATGCAGGGAGACGGGCGGGGCAGCAGAGGGGCTCTAAGCGATGCAGGCAGACGGGCGGGGCAGCAGAGGGGCTCTAAGAGATGCAGGCAGACGGGCGGGGCAGCAGAGGGGCTCTAAGCGATGCAGGGAGACGGGCGGGGCAGCAGAGGGGCTCTAAGAGATGCAGGGATCTGAGGATGTTCTGACTCCGCTCAGATGCTGAAATTAAGGCGGCGAGTTCTCACGAGCGGGGAGGCCTGTAAAACGAGAGCCAAAAACTCGATCAGTTTGTCAGTGGGCGTGGTTTTTGACTGACATTTTTAGGTGGAAGTAACATAAATTGCTTGCTGTAAACGATAAATGTCAGTCGAGTTGATTATCAGAGCAACACTGTTTCAAATAAAATATCAATCAAGTCAATCAAATCAATTGGCAATTTATCACTCTATTTTTCCATTCACATCCATTTTTACCCCTCTGTTTTTCCATTCACATGCATTTTCATCACCTCTATATTTATCAGTTAATTTTTGTTACTTCCACCCTTTAGGCTACTTTCCCTAAATGGTAAATGGCAATTTTGAGTTGTGAATGATGAATGGTGAATGAAAATGATGAAACATGGCTCTGTTTTCATCATATCATGAATGTTTCAGTCGTATCGGCTTTAAATTAATTTATCACTCTATTTCTCATTTCACATCCATTTTTACCACCTTATTTTTCAATTCACATACATTTTCACCTCCTTTTTAATCAATTAATTTTTGTTACTTCCACCCCTCATAAAGACAAGGGCAGCGTGCCGGCATTGTTCAACTGAAATCAGGTATGTTGTTAGAAGTACGTCAAACATGATTACTCATCGATATGGCATCATTCAAATGTGAATATCAAATGTGAAATTCACATGCGAGTGGAGAGCAAACGGGAAATTATGGACAGTTTGCCACTGTTTACAAGTTTGTACAAGTTTATACGTTTACAAGTAAATTCATAATGAACTATGTTTTGCATGTCCTTTTTTTCACTGTACCTGAAACATACTGAACCGTGACTTCGAAACCGAGGTACGTACCGAACCGTGACTTTTGCGTACCATTACACTCCTAGTTATGAGTGAGGTAGGTGGGTGGGCGGGTCCATCAATGCGTCTGTTCTGAGGTCTGTATCTGACACACGCTGTGGGTTTGGTTTGGCTGCTATAAGATCAGCCAGGGGCATTGATTCAGAGATTATTCAGAGCGCGGAAGAAAACAATATCAGAGCTGTGTGCTGAGGATGAGGATAGAGATGGCATTA
>NC_044505.1:22218093-22220593 GCF_902362185.1 Chanos chanos
CACACGCACACACACACACACACACACACGCACACACACACGCACTAAAACCGCATGTCTAAGAGCAGTCACTATAGCGGTTTAAAATTCATTATCCTGTGGTATTTAAGAGATGTGTTCTCCGTATCCGCTTTGCTTGCCCATTGACTGGGTCTCTGAGGGAATTGACATGTTTCCTCCCTCAGAGCAGCGAGAGTGGTGGACCCAAACCATCGCATTTTCACTCACAGTGTCTGAGCTGGGAGGTCATCTTTCAGAACCAACTGTTTGACTGGATTTTACAGCATTTAGACAGAATTCAGGAGATATCTGATGTGTGTTTAGGAAGTTAGTTACTTGGTCAGGTAGTTCAGTAGATAATTAGTTCTAGGAACATCCACTTAAATCTGAATTAAGAACATGGTCACAGGCGGAGTGGAAAATGACATTGTTCTTAAACTGTCATAAAAGTCAGAAATGAAAGAAATTCAGCACATTCCATATGATGATGCTGTTTTGTTCTGTACACAAGACAACATTCATAATCATAATCACAAAATTGTAACTGATTATTTTAGTCTGAGGTGCCGACCTCATGTTTACTTTGTGTAGTTCAAATTCAAATGCTTCATCCCAATAAACAAAGAACCTGAAAAGTGTGTTTTGATTGGCCGTCATGTATTTTTTACATACTGAACTGTAGCTGACATAGCATATTATATTAGTGATGCATCTAATCAAAAATGTGATCTAATTATGGGTAAGAATCCTCTTAACAAATAATATGTTTTACAATACTCTTAGTTTCAAAAGAGTAATTTAAAAAAAGCCCTTAAAGAAACATAACTGAGAAATGAATTGGATCAAACTTTGAATAACTAATAAACTAATGTGTCCTCTGTCTTAGAACTATACGTAATACCGGCAACTTCTAAAACCATTTCTTTTCATTTTTGTTGGTAAGAAACTGGCATTAAAAAATATTAAAAAAAAAAAACCCACTTGTAACTTGACAGAAAAGCTTGAATTAAGAATAAGTTGAGAATAAGACTAAACCAGGCAAAACAGAAGAGTGAAGCGAGTGAAACCACAGTGTGAGCAGGACCGGTGACGGAGGAGAAGAGCAAAGACATGACTGACAGAGGAGAATGAGAATCAGGGCCATTCTACAGCGGACGCTTCATATTCAAGATGGAAGAGAGTAAGGAAGCATAGAAATGAAGGAGTGAGAGAGAGAGAGAGAGAGAGAGAGAGAGAGAGAAGGAGTGGGAAAAGGAAAAGAGAGCAGGATGAGAGTGTTGAAACGATAGCTGAAGACAAAGAGAGAGAGAGAGAGAGAGAGGAAGAAGAGGAAGAGATGAACCTGGTGTCAAAGGTCTCCATGAAGATGGTGTATTGGACATTTCCGTGGCTGTCCAGGGGCAGCCTGTCCAGCAGCTGCTCAAACTCGGAGTCGGACATCTCCAGGCCAAACCTGAGGAGAGGGTCAGAGGGAGGAGGTCACGGGGTCGTCAAGGGGTGAATGAGGGTCCCGGCCGGACTCCGCTGCCCCCGGAGCCTTGGTCACTTAGCCGAAATCCGCCACCCCGGCCTGACAGCCTCACAGCATATGCTGGTCATTGACTGCCCCCTCAATGAAAGTGACACCCCCCCCCCCCCCCCCCCCCCCACCTCAAACACTCACACCACGGGGTCAAAAGGTCAACTGCCCTCTTCACCCGGTCATCGCACTGAGCTGGACACAGTGACCTTATCTCTCAATCAAGGATAAAGCTCCGTCTCTCTCTCTCTCTCTCTCTCTCTTACACACACCCCCATACACACACACACACACACACACACACACACACACCTACACTCATCTGCACTGCACCTCTCACTCGGTCCAGGAGACACGCATAAAGACTAATGAACCCATCAAAGATTATGTGTACATTTGCTGTTATGTCCATAGGTTCTAATGGACTTGACACCCATTGACCACGAAGATGACCAACTCGATAGTAAACGTCTAAACAAGACAAGATTAGACCGAGAGAACTCTATATTTAAGGGGTGAATTGGACATAGAGGTAATTACATTCAGAGAGGCAAGACCTCAGCAGAAAATTAAAAAAAAAAACAACAATGGTTCATAACTGACATTATAAATGGATTTAGAACATGCCATTAATTGTGAGTTTAAAAATCATGAAGTGTATAGTACATTATATGACAATGCATCATTCAATGAATGTTCAAACAAAACTGTGAAATTGTTTTAGTGTTGTGGTAAATACCTAAGAAATACAAAGAAAATAAGAACAAAGACTAATGAGTAAATCTAACCGTCAGGGATCGGACGCATACACACACAGTCTCAACATGAACCAACAGAACCATAATGTCAAAATGAATTTATCAGGAAAACATCTTTTTAAAATCATTTGCAGCCTCTCTCTCTGTCTCTCTCTCTCTGTCTCTCTGTCTCTCTCTCTCTCTGTCTCTCCCCCCCCCCCCCCCTCTCTCTCTCTCTCTCTCT
>NC_044505.1:22230593-22260593 GCF_902362185.1 Chanos chanos
TAATCCTCTACAGTAATTCTCTATAGTATAATTCTCTACAGTATAAATCTCTATAATTCTCCATAGCATAATCCTCTACAGTAATTCTCTATAGTATAATTCTCTACAGTATAAATCTCTGTAATTCTCTATAGTATAATCCTCTATAGTAATTCTCTATAGTGTAATTCTCTACAGTATAATCCTCTACAGTGATTTTCTCTTGTGTAATTCTCTACAGTAAAGGGTCCTGCTGGATGAAAACAGTCTGATAGAAATCACACTCCATGAAACGTTGAGTCTTTTTTTCAGTGTATGAGGATGTTTGATATTCATTGCAATACTGTAAACAAACTGTAGGCCGAACCCATGGTGTGACGCTGAAAAAAAGAGAGATACTTTGCAATTACATGTTCCAAGTGAAATGTGCATTTCCCGAGTCATGAGAAGAAAGTGAATCTCTGGACTTTCAGAGGGCCTTTCAAAAACTTTCCAGTTCTTCTTCTTCTTTTTTAATATGTTCTCGTGTGAAGTGTTCTGGGAGTATCAGCCTTTTATAAGGTTCGGTTTTGGTTCAGCCTCAGCATTTTGACAAATTCTTCTTTCTCACGCACACACAGCAGAATCCAGGTTTGAAGCAGTAAAAAAAAAAAAAAGCTGCCCAGACCCCTGACAAAACCTCAAAACAGCTTCAAACCATACAACATCCCTCTCCACACTTTTACGACCTGGACTCGATTCTTCTGGTCGAACGAAGGCAGGTTCTGGTTCAGGCCAAACATGACATCTGACGCTTCACAGACAAGATTTTTCCATCAGTGTTGTTCTACACTCAGGTGATCTCGAACAAACATCTGTGGTAATCTCATGTTCTTTTTTCAAACCAGAAGCCATTTTCTCCTCTACCATATGAACCAGATCAGTGTTGATAATACTGATAATACTGACTGTGACATGAGATCCCCGGAGATTCGCTGATATCACACTGGGATTACTGGAGATTTCTCTGAGCCTCTCTCGTTCACCATATGCACTGACTTTGGCGAAGCAGCACGCCCCGGTTTAGACATCTAGAGATCCGGAATTTTCTTTTCTCGTCGATAATAATCTTGGTTATTTTTGTTTTTAGACATTGCTTCTGTAGAGTGTCTGAGTTGAAATTTCTTTGCCAACCCTTTTCAAACAAATCAGTATCCATAAGATTTTTTTCTCTAAGAGCCTGCTCATCTTGATCTGACACTAAAGCATTGTTTTATTCTGTTTTCCCTAAGAATCATTTAATATGTCTACAGAATAGGGGAAAATTTAGGGAGACAGGACTGCAGAGAGAGGGGTGAAGAACTGGTGTTCAGATGCAGGAAGAAGGCGCATTGGAGAGAGAAGGGAGAAAGGGGATACCTTATCCACTTGAATTCTTAGCTTTGCTTGAGGAGAGGAGTGTGTTGTGGTGTTGCCACAGAACCCACTCCTCTGGCTCACTGGCGCCACCTTCTGACCTGCTCAGACACATGAACACACAGAGAGAGAGAGAGAGAGAAAGAAAGAGAGAAAGAGTTGGCAGAGGCGTATAAAAGCCTTAAAAGCATGTTTTCCTCCTTCTCGTAAACCACTGATATTAACTTCTCAGTTTCGAAGAAACCTTACTAAATAGAGTTAACACATCTATACTTCCCTCTCGTTTACTCCAGTTCTAATTTCGGCTAATGCGTAGTGATTTTTTATTCTAACAAGATACCTTATAACTGTTATTTAAATTAGTCCGGGTACCTGTCATCTGGTGTGAGAGCGCCTTCCAGTGGATAAACGAATAACTGCAAAAGTTTGTTGCTGGACAAGCCTGGTTGATAGGCGCCTTAAGTAACATGGTGACGTGCATAATTTGAGAACTTTTTCTCGAATCACGTTTTGGTTTAAACGTGAAATGGAAGGCTGTCATTTCGAACCTTCAAACGGATATTGTCTAAACATAACGAGTACGCCGCGCGCAGTGCCTGTTGCTGTTTAAGGTGCTGAAACGGACGGTCGGACCTCCCCAGTCATATTACAGGTTTCTGAGCAATGCTTTCACTAAAAATTAAATACACAAAGGTTACAAAATGCAGCTGTGTATCTTAACCAGGTCTAAATATGCTGAGCCAACGAAACATTAGAAAATTCGCCTAAACTTCTGGAGCCTGTTTCATATTTTTAAAGACTGGTTTAGCGGCAAATGGCGTACTGACCGAAATCTGGAAGCCTTGGTGTGTCCGGGTCTTGCCCGTGGATAACTTCTTTCCCTTCGGGAATATTTGGAGGTAGGATGAAGCTACTTCTTTCCGGCTTTGGACCTCTGTCAGACCGAAAACTGCGGCTGCTTCTCGTAGTCTGACTTCGGAACGCGGAATCGAGGCTTTCCTCTCCAGGAGACAGGGGTCGATGTCGAGCTGGAATCAAGCACCCCTTATCTGGACGGAGGTCGGCGGAGTAGCCCCTTAGAGAAATTGTCTCTGGGTCTCCAAGACTCGACAGAGGGTGCCGGATCGCTGGAAGCCGAAGGGAAGCGACAGAAGACGCTCGCGCTGTCATGTTTGCGACCGATCGTCTCTTCTCACAGAATTGACATTAAAACCACAACGCACAGAGACACGCTTGCTTTGCACCTCAGCCTCAACTTTCTGACGGCAGGGTTTTCCCCCCAACTCGGTCTGGGCCAATCTACCTTTTCAATAACTTTTTGGTTAGTCTCTAAGACGTACAGTCCAGTAAATGTCAAAACGTCTCTGTAGCACAATGTCGGAACTTTTATGAGTCTCCAAACTGTCTACCGACTGTTTTTACGCGACCTAGAGGAGGTTGCCAGTAGCAACTAAAAGCCCGACGGCTCTAATTTGTTCTCGCAAATCCAGGCTGGAGGGGTGACGATTAAATACTAGAATTAAGTGTTTCATATTGTGCAACACATATAGGCCTACCTCGTAGATTATTTCTATTTCCTGTAGTACTAAAACAAGAGAAACACGTTATCTTTTATGGCAAAACATGGTACCATTCAGCGTCGAGATATTCAATTGAAAACATGCAATGAAACGCGACGTGCCGGCTTATTTAATTTAGCAGTTGTTTGAGGGGGGTATTGGCTTACTCTCTACATTTTAAAATGTTCTTTAATGTCCAGTAAACCACAGGAGTAACGTCTTGTTTCTCTCACAGTTACAGTTGCTCCGCTGAATCCTACTGGATTTGTCTGGGCACGCTCAGCGAACTTGACTCTGAATGGGCTTACGTTTTTCGGTGCCCCCAGCGAACTCGGAGTCTTGGATTTTTTGTTGTGTTGCTATGCGGCTCACTTCTAACAAACAGCTACGAAAATGCAAGCGCATCAGATGCTGTGAGGTCTGAGACGTACATTTTGGATACAAATCAGAAAGCCTGAATCTGGCCACACTCATATAATTAGTGTTTTGGCGTCTTGCCAGAATGCCTCTCTCTACCTTGCATGGGTATCAAGCACCATATCATGAATCTACTCCTTCGTACTCATTCGCACTTTCTACTCCAAGTCATGAATTATGATAAATAACTACAATTTATGGCCACTCAGGTTATACTGCACCCCCCCCCCCCCCCCCCCCCAAAAAAAAAATAGTGGATTTACGTTTCTTAATATACGAAGTGATAATTACAACAACGGACTACAGTCGAATTCAGATATTGATGAAGAGTAGTCGATTTCTAAAATTTTTAGAACATTATTTTGGATGTCGTTATGGGCTAGGCCTATATAAATGGTGAGAGAGGAAGTAGGCTACAGTTATTGTGCAGACATAAACGGAACAAATCAGAACAAATCGATCAGAAATTAACCAGGGACTGAAAGTTCTGTACGAGTCACTGACGGGCCCTGGCACGGTGTCAGGTTGCCACTGGTTTTTAATTATGGTAGTCCTCCTGGGAGGTGGCATTGTTTCAGAAACATCAAGCTACAAAGTGACTTTAAGTAGGAGCTGTCCCATGGTAACCTGGCAACAAAGCCCAACAGACCTGCCGATACGGGCTAAACAACTTGCCTACGTTAGCGAGCTTTAAATAAATAAATAAATTATAAAGTTAAAAACTCAAATGGCAGCGATAAGTCTATGGACAATAATTAGCCTACAGATCAACAAGGAAAACCAAAGTGTACAGTGGATTAAAATTTTTCACATTTTTTAGACCGATGTAGTACACGCTTTCCGTTCTTAATGGATTTATTTATTTATTTATTTTGGGTAGGGTTTGTAAGTGAAACGACAGGAATCCAAAGGGGAGTCCCTGGGTGTCACCTAAATCTGAAATGGAAATACACGGCATTTAGGCTATTAGCTAAAATAAGTTGCAGACATCCAGTGGCTAAAATACACTTCGCTACAGACATTTTAATATAGGCTTATCTAATATTCAGTCTGTAAATCTGCATTGCTACTTGCTCTTGACTTTTAAAAAAGTGAAAAAAAAAGTTAATTAATCAATTACAACCACTGACGCAAATTCTTTTTGGCGTATGCTGATTTAGTGACGTAGACACACTTCCTCTTGGGAAGCACGTGAAGCTGCCGGCTAAATTTATTTGGTGGCCCAGATGCACACAATATGACCTCTGTCAATGTTCGTATGTTCAGCTTACTCTTAAGTGCAGAGATGTAGGCCTATGAACAACCACACGCTTCTTAAACACTGAATGTACCCGAAATGCCAAAAATAATCGCATGTACAATCTTATTCCAATCATTAGTTTTTAGTAAGAGATTAAAGTGCACACGGTCAAGGTAAAAACGGCTTCAGAAGTTCAGTCACTAGAGCTGAGTTACTGGACACATATTTTTTTTCTTTAATTTGGGGTAGTTCTGAGATGATTTACCTTTAACAAGAAAATAAAATCAAACGATAGGAGATGTAGCCTATATGTTCGTTAATTCATCCAAGTTATGCAACTTTGTCGCTTTTAAAATATTCCAAGCGTAATGTAAGAGAAACTGATTGATCGCTTAATCCATCGTCATGTGAATTAAGTCATTCTTATGAGTCAAAATTTTAAAAACATGCTTGCAGGACGGCCCGGGGAAACTTGAATTTGTCCTTTAAACGTCCCCAAAATCATGTGTGAGCCTGTCTTTAATGAACATGGCGTAAAGAGTGACCCTTAACCTGGGATATTTATTTAGTCTTGACTTTCTGTTCGGTCAGACGTGTATCCATCATCCCCGCCTCTCGCGATAGACACTCGGGATATATTAGGAGCGAAGAAGACTCCTCGTTCATTTGAAGGGGCGTTGGATTTCCTTGAGGATCTTTTGGTGGTGACAGGGGCATTTGAAGTTTGAGCAAAAGGCAAGAGGAATCATGGCGGACGCTGCGATTAGTTTTATGAAGGATTTCTTGGCCGGCGGTATTGCTGCTGCCATCTCCAAGACAGCCGTCGCTCCCATTGAGAGAGTCAAACTGCTGCTGCAGGTAAGTTGGCCCTCAACTTATTACGAGTTTATAAACGTCTAATTACCCATGTGTAATCCATGCCCTCAAATGGGATATTGCTCGATACAGGATATGGCATACTTTATTCCGATTTATACCTTAGGTTTCTAAACTGTATAGCCAACATAGCGACCCAATTAGGCTGATTTGGCGAGCGCATGCAAATAACACGCAAGGTTGCGGGACTGTGCGTGAAGTGTGTTCGCTGTCCGAGGTGCTGCTGTTATAAAGGTTCCGTTTTTTATCTAATATTCACAAAAAAAAAAGAAGAAAGAAAGAAATTTGACGCAGTTTTTTTTTTATGATTTATTTTTCGTCTTTTTCTTCTATAAATAAATATCAATGGGAGGGGGGTTGACAGTCACTTAGGGCACTGCCGTTACCATATCCGTCAATTTCTGCTTTACACAATTTATGCCGCATATCTTTATCTTAAATCCACCTCGCCTGAAAAAAGGACACGTTTATAACGGGCAAAAACGAGTTTGTAAAGAGCGGCGACATTTGGTGTAAGTTTGTGTCTAAAAATAGCTGAGTGCCTGCAACTCAATACTCACACCCCGCGTACAAGTGAAGTGTAGTACCAAGTGCAGTCACTGCACGTGGATCCTGTAATCCCACAATTAAACGAAATCGACGGTCCATGACTGCAAAAATATTTAACGAATCCGAAAAAAATAGTTGACAAACAAACCACACAGGCCTAGGCCTAAGTGTAAACAGGATCATACACTGCATAATACTTCATGGAGGCGACTGATCAGTTCATTCGGTTACTGTAAATGTCCTCCTCACTGAAATTTAAACATGTAATTCAAACTCTTGTTTTGTTTTGTGTGCTATAGGTCCAGCATGCCAGCAAACAGATCACAGCTGAGACGCAGTACAAAGGGATCATGGACTGTGTTATGAGGATTCCCAAAGAGCAAGGTGTTATCTCCTTCTGGAGAGGCAATCTGGCCAACGTCATCCGTTACTTCCCCACCCAGGCCCTCAACTTCGCCTTCAAAGACAAGTACAAGCAGATTTTCCTCGGTGGTGTAGACAAGCATAAACAGTTCTGGCGTTACTTCGCCGGTAACTTGGCTTCCGGCGGCGCTGCCGGTGCTACTTCCCTTTGCTTCGTGTACCCACTTGACTTCGCCAGAACCAGGCTTGCCGCCGACATTGGCAAAGGCCCCGCTGAGAGAGAGTTCACCGGCCTGGGCAACTGCCTTGCCAAAATCTTCAAGTCTGACGGTTTCAGGGGTCTTTACCTGGGCTTCAATGTGTCCGTTCAGGGAATTATCATCTACAGAGCCGCATACTTCGGCATTTATGATACAGCTAAAGGTAAGCCGCACGAGAGCACGAGTAAATAGGCTACTGATAACTAAAAATTAACGGACATAACACTACAAACCGTCCCTCGCTCTTTTATCAATTCAAGTAATTATCAACTACTTTAAACAGAAAAACGTTCTAGTTCTAGTTCTAGTTTCTTTTACTTGTTCTTTTACGTTTGTTTACTTGTCCCTTTTCAGGCATGCTGCCAGATCCTAAGCACACACACATTGTCGTTAGCTGGATGATCGCTCAAACCGTCACAGCTGTGGCCGGTATCATTTCCTATCCCTTCGACACCGTCAGACGTCGTATGATGATGCAGTCAGGTCGCAAAGGAGGTGAGCATTGATTGGATACGTGTATGCTTGGTATATCTCATTTCTTTTCCCTCCCTCCCTCTCTCTCTCTCTCTCTCTCAGTTACATTACGGTTTACCATAATCCAAAACAAAATTCCAAATACCGTCATCATCCGGACTCAACGTGTTTCATGCACCTGCTTACGTATAACGCGAAAAGAACTTCGTCACGTTGAAGTTCAACCCATATTTATCATGACCCCGTTTATTTACTTTGTTCGTGTGTTTGTTCAACAGCCGACATCATGTACAAGGGCACAGTGGACTGCTGGAAGAAGATCGCCAAGGATGAGGGTGGCAGAGCCTTCTTTAAGGGCGCCTGGTCCAACGTGCTGAGAGGAATGGGCGGTGCCTTTGTGTTGGTCTTGTATGACGAGATTAAGAAGTACACATAAACATTCTAAACGGCCGTCCCACCTCGAAGGAAACCCCGCCCCCTTTGAACACTGTGTGTCTTAATTGTGTAATAGGTTGTTAACAACTTGAGTGGAGTATGGGGTAGATGTGTGTTTAAATAAGCTGGCCCCCCACCTGCATCGGAGAAAGCACAGGGTTGTTCCCTAAACCACTTCTAGGGTCACTTAAGTGAGTTCTCCTCTGTCTGTGTACATATTTATATATAAATATAAGTATATAACATACCACCAAGCCCATATGCTGATCTTAGCACGTCAGTGTAGCATTACTTTCAGTCTGGTCAGATTGGAAGAGGCTGTTTAGTTCTTTTATTTATTGATTTATTTTTTTTTCTTTTCAAGCGAAACCTTTCCTCTGTGCGGGACTGTCTGAATTCTCCGCAGTAGGCCCTGTCTCCGTTAGCTAGCTGAACACATTTATGTCCCTGCTGCAAAGTGCCTTTACGTTGAAGTTCGACTGTTCTTGTGGTTTCCCCCCCCCACTTGATACATGTTCTTTTACAAAGAATAAAACCCTAAAACAAATACCCTGGAGTCTCTGGTGACACTCGTCCTTTCCTGTTGTTATGTCTGAGTTACGTCAGAGTATTTTTTTTTTTTTTTTATCTGACCTCTCGGAGGCCACACACCTCTGCTGTAATGATGACATACCAGTCTCATTAAGCTGTCCAAACCAGTCATTAAATGGCTAAAACCATCAGTCACTAATGAAGCAACACAACACAATGTTGTTGGTATCTACAAAGCGTTTTCTGTAACGCGTCTCCGATTCCATTCATAACATGCTGCACAGAATTATGTAAGGAGGTTCTGCATACAGCGTTTCCAAAGTGCCTTAAGACAGAATCCAGTCTAGAGAGTGCAGAGATGTTTTGCAAAATTCACAGCAAAATCTCATGGCTTTACAGAATCTCTGCTGGTCTTGTTCAAATATTCTATAGTTCAACCCTAGTTGAAATTGCTAAACTGTCAAGTTAGGTTAAAGAAAACTGCGTTCAGAGAAATTTACAGTGGATTACAACTATGACAGTGTAAAGCCCTCATGACTGTTTAAGTAACGTGGAAGACACACACCTGACTGACATAGGTCCAATGAAAATATGATGCAGTATTTATATACTTTCATGGGGAGCAGGGTCTGTTTAGTTTATGACGCTGAGACAGAGCACTGTTAGTGGTGACAATGTCTGACAAAGGTTTTTTTTTTTTTTTTTATTATTCACACATGCCATTCAGAGTGGTGTTAACAAGCCTCTGCTCTGGCAGACAGCGTCTAGACGTGTTTGGAACGCCACTGGCATTGTCACAATTCTGTTGTCATGGCGACAGCTGGAGGTTCCATTTCAACGTTACCTGGAATGTAACCCTACTCACATCCAATTCATAAATCAGGAAACAGCAAATTTATTTTCAAAACAGTGCGACAATGCAAATGGGTCACAATATCAAATATAAACATTTTTTCCCCTCTCCCACACCCATGATTACTCATTTCATTCACCTTCAAATAGAGAAATCATAGACATATCTCATAACACATTTCTATAGAGCATGGTCACAGAAGCCAGCCTGTCACAGAGGCATAACTTCTGCACTGCATGTCTCTCACACACACACTCATTTACTCACACACACACACACTCATTTACTAACACACACACACACACACACACACACACACTCACTTACTAACACACACACACACTCATTTACTCACACACACACACTCACTTACTCACACACACACACTCATTTACTCTCTCTCTCTCACACACACACACACTCATTTACTCACAAACACACACACACACTCATTTACTCTCTCACACACACACACACACACACACACTCATTTACTCACACACACACACACACACACACTCATTTACTCACACACACACACACACATTTACTCACACACACACACACACACACACTCATTTACTCACTCACTCACTCACACACACTCATTTACTCACTCACTCATGCTCACATACACAGGCATGCACACACACACACACACACACACACACACAGGACCACACATGTGTGCACAAAATCTCACACACACACACACACACACACACACACACACACACACACACACACACACATGTACATAACAGAATTAAGACTAGTCACTTTGCGGTGGATGTAGAGAGGCACTAATGTCTAATCCACGGATGGGACGGGAATGAATGTATCTCATTTTGATCCCTGAAGACGTCTGACTACATTCATTCAGAGTTTCCACACAAAGCTACAGTATTATAAGTATTACAGAACCAGTGCTAACAGCATAGCTCGAAAGTGACTGTAACAGTACCAAGAGACCAAGATGACACCAAGACCAAGTGCAGAATATCTGTCTACTTCCTAAGTGTGAATTTCATACGTGGAATGTTCTGGTTAATATGGACTGATATTAGAGAATGCAGAAACACGTGTTTATGAGGTACTAAAGCACAGAAATGGCTCTTCTATTCTACTGAGTGCTTTCCACCTCTGTCTTCTCTCAGACATTTAGGAACCAACAGAGAGAGAGACAAAGAGAGAGAAAGAGAGAGAGAGAGAGACTTGAATCTTCTGAAAAAGAATTATTTGGACTCTATCAGTTCTTGTGGTCTGACTGCGGTCCAGTTAAGTTCAGAACGGGAGTCTACAGCGCCTCTGAACCACATTTCCCATAAACAGTTTATCATAATGGCCCCCCCAGCTGTTTGGCACAGAAAACTCATCCCAATTGGATGCAGGGTGAGAGAGAAAAGAAGAGACAGAAAGGGAGAGAGAGAAGGAAGTTGAGAGGGAGAGAGGGAGGGAGAGAGAGAGAGAGAGAGGGGGGGGGGGGGGGTGTTCCTCATGACCAGGCGGGGCGTGGGGCGGTGCCCCTGTTGGGTTTGGCGGTGCTCGGTCGAGGTCCCTGCCGACTGCTGGCACTGCAGGGGCGGGAACTCTTCCCTGTGGATGAAAGAAAAACATAAAATAACATCAGAGAGGACGAGTCTGGAACCTCAATTCACACTGAAAGAGAGCTGGAAGGTCAGAGCGAGAACACTTCTTTTACACACACACGCACACATACACACGCACGCACGCACGCACGCACGCACACACACACATACAATCCTGCGTGTGCACATACACACACATACATACACATATACAGACATACACACACACACACGTGCCTGTACTTACCCGAGGACGTCCTGCTGGACCCAGGCCTGTCCATTTTGGACGGGGACCTGCTGTAGGTGGAGATGGGGAGGGGTGTGCACAGATACCTGGCCTGTCGCTGGTAATCTGCCAGCTGCTCCGCCCTGGTCATTCCAGGTGTGGGCTTCACCGACTCCAGACGCTTTAGAAACGCCTGTCAACACACACATCCCATTAGAGACACAACCCCCTACATTACAGATTCAAAGACAGAAGCCAGGTACACAATATATAAGATTAACTTCAATAATCGCATTTATGCAACACCCTGTGACAAACACTGTAAACCCACATAATTCATCTGTCCCATGTTGGAGGTCCAGTTACCCATGACCTTTCGCATGTTTTTTCCCCCTCATACAGAAGGTGACTGAGTCTGGCCCCACCTTCCCCCACCTTGACAACCAATCAACAACCAACCCTGCAGCTTGTCCACCACTACAGGCTGCTCAGCATCATCTGGCCACACAGGTGCCCCCCCCCCCCCCCCCCAGCCTCTAACGCCAAGGACGTCCCTCAGGCCAAGACAACTCGGCTGAGTCACATGATTGGGGGGGGGGGGGGTGCACGGCCAAAACCAGTGTGTTACTCTTGGACCCAAGGCACGTGTGGCATGGCTGGGATTCGAACCCCTAAAAAGCAAAACACAAGACACACCTCTGTACTGCATGGCAGAGCCTTAAGCAGCTGAGCCACTGCCAAGGAGCTGGTAAAGGCAATACATCACCTTAAGGATCTTTTGGGATGGAAAACCGTGAAAAAAGGTTTTGACGTCAGTAATTCATAAATCATCTGGAAATTTCACGCTGTCAGTTCCTCTGAGGTAGTGAAAAGCAGGGTGTGTTTGTAGTGGTTTAGTTTACTGAGTGAGTACTGACTGCCTGGCAGTACTCCACACTCTTGCCCTTGATGCAGGTATAAGATGTTCCGATTCAGTCATGTGAATTCCTGCGTGAGATGCAGTGAAAACCTATCCGACCGATGCGTCCCATTCTCCAGTGAGAAGCTCTTCTTCATCTGGGACATTTTGTCTTGATCAAACAGTTACTATTCACACTGAATATAAGTACAGTGTGTTTCCTGACACTGAAAACCACTCACTGCACAATCACACTCTCTCGCTACACTCAATACACAACATCCAAATCTTCAAACCTTTAACACGCAGAATATCTCCAACATCTAGAACATTTCAAACATCCATGAGTACTGAGAGGGTAGAAGCTGCTGTCTGGCAGAACACAAAACCGTGGCTGACTGAGGACACAGTGAAAAGTTTGACAGGAACTCATTGAGAGTAAAAATATCCAGAGGCTGAGGAGCAGAATGTGACAGGGGGTCATGCCTGCCTTTGACGCTGTACCCAGCGCTCTGGAAACACAGAGGTAAGCAGAACGCACAGAGAGGAGCATGACTGGAAATAGAGTAAGGGTGAAGATGACAGCAACCACTTTCCTCAGGAGCCAGAGAGAAGGATTCGACCGGGGAGGGGGGGGGGGGGGGTTCAGACTCTTTGCCTTTTATTCTATGCTAATATACTGCTGCTGTGAGGTGGTGTATGACGCTGGAATACTGAATAATCCTGTTAGGTTAACACATGTCTATGTGTCGACCGTCACAAATATAAAAAATTTAAAAAAAAAAGAAAACACTGTTCATGAATGGCACTGTTTAACCCCCCCAGAGAGTAATAGTCAGAGCAAAAATGAATCAGAGAGACAGAGACAGAGAGAGAGAGAGAGAGGGAAATGAGGGGGTAATAAACTGATCAGAGGTTGTATCCAGTTACACCTCAAGACTAAGAATAGAGAGAGAGAGAGAGCAAAAGCAAAAGAGAGAGAGAGAGAGAGGGTGAGAGAGAGAGGGTGAGAGAGAAGGAGAATATGAGTGTGTGTTTGTGTGTGTGAGTGAGAGAGAAGGAAAGTATAAGTGTGTGTGAGAGTGTGTGTGTGCGTGAGAGAGAGAGAGAAGGAGAGTATGAGTGTGTGTGTGTGTGTGCGTGAGAGAGAGAGAGAGAGAGAGAGAGAGAGAGAAAAGGAGAGTACAAGTGTGTGTGTGGAGGGGTGAGAGAGAGAGAGAGAGAGAGGGAGAGAGAGAGAAGGAGAGTATGAGTGTATGAGTGTGTGAGTGTGTGTGTGTGTGAGACAGAGAGAGAGAGAGAGAGAGAGAGAGAAAAGGAGAGTACAAGTGTGTGTGTGGGGGGGGGTGAGAGAGAGAGAGAGAGAGAAGGAGAGTATGAGTGTGTGAGTGTGTGTATGTGTGAGACAGAGAGAGAGAGAGAGAGAGAGAAAAGGAGAGTACAAGTGTGTGTGTGAGTGAGAGAGAGAGAGAGAGGGAGACACAGAGGGGGAACTGGGACTCAAGGCAGTGTACAATCTGTCCTCTGACCTGAGAGATCCCTCGTGTTTGTCCAGACATTAGTCATAATCTGACAGGGAGAGAGAGCAGCCCAGTGTGCTGACAGAGACTGGGGACACAGCTGAGAGTGGGAGAGCTCCTTGTCTGATGACATAAGAGGAGACGGTGAGGGGGAGGGGCAGGGACTGTACCCTCCATAATGTCAAGGCACCGTCGACACTCACACACAACCACCACCTGTCTACGTCTGTCCGGCCTGGCCGCAGAAAGAGTCTTGGCTTCTCCTTGCTATCACGCGCACGCACGCACTCACACACACACACACACACATGCACACACACACACTAACCTGTTGTATCACACGCATACACACACACGCACGCATGCGCGCACACACACACACACACACATGCGCACGCACACACACACACACACACATACATACATACACACACACTAACCTGTTGTATCACACGCATACACACACACGCATGCGCACGCACACCTGTTGTATTGAGGACTGAAGGACTAGGGAACTGTGAGGGACTGCATTAAATACCATATTAACCATCGTAAGGCTGTGGCACTGTGTTTAACTACTGTTACACGCTCTGCTCTTCCACTGTATCTCAGTGTACTTAGAACTGCTTTTTAAATGCTTGTTTCCTGGACAACGATTATGACAAGTCTTGCATTTGGCACAGAGATTCTCCATTCCAGCCATAATTTAGCCTGGGACTGGTCTTTGTGTTTGCCTAAGCAACCAGCCCTGTTTGGTGATGTGGGCTCCACAACAAATGTCTTTTTTTTTTTTTTTTTTTACTACACTCCAAAGTGTGTAAACTGTGAGCCCAAATGTCACTCACTCAAAACCTTTAGCATGAATCACTTTAACAAACACACACTCAAACAGGTGTAGATGAGTATGAGGTGCAGAAGGTGCCCGAGTTTCCTGAAAAGCTGTGGTGTAATGTGAAACTGAGACTGAGAGGTGTGTGGATGGAGAGAAGAGGATTCTGGGAGATCCTTTCTTTAAATGACCATTTTTGGCCAAGGCACCGGCCAATGACAGGAACACTGAAATATGGGTGAAGTTTTAAACATCTCTCTAAAATTCAAACTGCACTGCTTTTAGACTGACTTATGATTTTAGGATCTGTTTAGGAGTTTTTAGAACTTCATTCAGAATGACATTTTCAGTATAACAGAAAAATCTGAATGATATTTGGAGTCCAAACCTACTATCTAAAACTTTAACACTGCTCTCCATCTAGCCTAAAATAAAACATTTAAATGATAATTCTTGGTAACTCACTGGATGAATAAGATCTATGTGTTTTCATCTAACACTAAAACTGTCCAATCATAATTCATCTTCAGATGTACTCTGTCTGGACCTACTCTGTTCAGTGGTAGAGTAGTCAAGTTCTCAAGTGGCTCCAGTTAAGACCATCTAAGGGATAAAGACTCCCCCTAGTGGACATTCCACTGCAGTGCTACACGGAAGCATTGGGGAACCTCAGATGATGGCAAAAGAGCCATGGACTAACATCACTGCTGTTAGTAAGAAAGTCAATTCTGAGGCCTTGAGGTTCTTTAGGTTCTCCTCCGAGCAGGGAGCACCACTAGATGATACTACGCAGCAAGTAGCTACCCGTTAGCTGGCTACACATGGAGAGGAGGCGCGTGATGGCCATACTCACTTTGACTGAGGAAGGCTCCCGTAGGAGGAAGGCTTATGTGAAACACACACTGAAACTGAACTGAAGAAACGGAGGGAGAATGCATTAAAAAAAGACAGGAAGGAAAAAAAAAAATGTGTCAGACCAGATTGCTGCAAGAGACACTAGAAGAGAATGATGTCACAATTCAATGGTGTGACATCACAATAGCTGCTATGGAAAAGAACGTCATGTTTTGAAACAACGATACACAGACAACACAATGATGATTCCAACTACAGACAGACAATGGACAGCTCGTGAGTGCGGGACGCTCTAATTTCTGCCCAGCAAAATGAAAAATGCATATTTTATTTGCCTCACCAAATTCTCTTTCTCTATGCGTTGTTGCTCACGCTGCCTGTTGATGGCGCTGTGATACAGGCGGACGGGTTGAACGTTGACCCGCCGGCCGCTGGCGGAGCTCGAGCACGCGGAGCTGCCCCCGCGGGAACGGGTGGAGGGACGAGACAGCTCCCTGAGGAGCCGCTGGTTCTCCCTGTCTATCTGTCGCACCTCCTCGTTCGTGAAGGAGAAGTTCTTGCGGTTCCTTGCGCCAGGGCAGCTGATAGCCAGCTCCTGACTCAACCTTTGCTCCACACTCCGTAAGACTAAAGGAGGAGGGGGCGAGAGAGAGAGAGAGAGAGAGAGAGAAAGAGAGAGAGAGACAGACAGACAGTGGAAAGAGCTTGTACTGAAGACAGATGGTTGTTTCTAAGCTTAACTTTTCATAATAACACTGTTAATGCTCTTTACTCTCGGTGGACTGGGGATCTGCTTCAGGTGTTGCAACATGAAGTTAACAGGCAGAAGTGCTTGATTAACAAACAGATTTAGCTGAAAAGGGGGGTTTATACTATTAAAACCATTAGGCTATGACCACTCCATGAATAAAAACACGTGAGAAAATGGCTTTTTCTTCTTCCTGTATCACAAAAGCATGTTGCAGATAATTACATTTAAGTCATTACGTGTATAAAAACTCCAGCACTTACACAACTCTAACACAACATGTCACTGACAATATTTAACACAGAGTTCTCAGCCACACAATCCTTTGTCTCCTAGAGTCTCAAATCAAGTTAATCAAGTCTGGCACTGCTCCCCCCCCCCCTCACCACCCCCCACCTTCAGAGTCTGAGTCGTCCTGTTCGCCCCCCATCTCAGCGCTCACATCCAGGTCCACCGTCACGTTGTGCTGCTGTTGCCGGGCAACCGCTCCGTCTTCCTGTTGCCAGGAGATCACACCTCTCAGCTCCCTGTCTTCCATCCCGAGGGCCAGGTCGAAGGACTGGGCGGGGCTGTTGTCGGGGGTGGAGAGCGGAGTCACGTCCGTCACGGTGTCCTCGGACTCGGGTATGTCCAGGGGCTCGGGCTTGTCGCGACGCAAAGCCAAGCCCGACCTCTGCTGACGCCGCGGCGATGAGGTCGCCACGGCGACGGGCGGTTTCCGCTGGGACGAGGGTTCCGACGAATAGCTGTCCTCCTCCTCCTCCTCGCTGCTGTAAGAACTTTCCAGCTCTGACGAGGAAGACGCGCTTGGGCTGTGGTTCCGGAACTTTCTGGTGGATTTTTTGGGGGTGTCCTGCGTCCCCCCTCTGTGCTTTGGAGGTTTGGGCTCCGGTGGTCTCTCATCTTCGTCCTCGCTCTCCTCCTCACTGTGGTGGTAGCCATCTTCTTCACCGTCATTGTTGTCAAAAACAGCATCTTTGTTACCCTCGTACAACTCCTCCTCATCGGAGGAGGAGGGATCGGTGTGGATCTCAACGGAGGAGTCTGAATGAACGCTGGCCTCATCTTCTGATTGGCTGCCTGCCCTGACATGTGGTCTCTCCGCAGAAGACGACAGGCTCTCCTTATCGCTCCCGTACCTGTCTCTCCCTCTCTCTTTTCCTTCTTCCCCCAATCTTGAACCGGCCTCTTCTCTCTCTACTCTCTGTTTCTCCTCGTTGGAGAACTCCTCCTGGATCTCCTCACCGCAGTCTTCCTCCACTTCCTCTCTGTCCTTTGCTCCAACCCTGTCCTCCACCCTCTCTTCACTTACATTCACTGCTTCGAAACCATCATCCTCACTCCCTTTGTCCTGACAGGACACCCCAGCTGAAGGTGTGGGAGGAAGGGTATTGAGGTCCTTGGCTGAATTACTCTCCGTCTCTGACGGTTCTACGCTCCTGTGGTTGCCACCAACAGAGCTTTTGTTGTCTTTCCTCTTGTCCGGGTCATCCACTTCGCAGTCACTGTCAAAAAAGGAGTGGTCCACTTCCCCTTCTAGTTCCTTAGGACTGAACATGACTTATGGTCTCCGGTAGTTCTCTACTGACCAGAAACGTCTAGAAGAAAATACACAGTATGAGTATATAAACCAGTCAATGAAGGGCTCTGTCTTGACGATAAAAGATGAGATATTTTGTTCACGATATTCTCTACCTTCATTATCAATGCCTGTACACAGCTCTTTTGCTTTAATAAATCCACCTACGCGTAGCGCATAATTAGCGATGCGCGGGTCGCTGCGTTAAGTTGTTCTCTCATTTGTTCACTTTGTCATCAAAACGCCTACACAAAGAAAACTGACGAGTTTTCATCCACTTGGGAACGGCAGTGACTAACAAAGCTATTAAAAAACCCCTCTGGAAAAATAACACTGATGTGCACGCTCAAACACTAGCTGAAGGCTCGAGGGCCAATTCAAAACGAATGCAAAAAAAAAAAAAAAAAAATCTTATTATTCGAAAAGAAAGCAGATATGAACCGGTAGTCAAACACCATTTGCGAGAGCTACTCACAAATAACTATTTTAGGTGACAGCCATACCATGGAGATCTAACATGCCTCTCATCTCTACTATGAGAGCATCGGTTGTTTCTGTAGGCGCCCTCCGCGGTTTATTGCTGCGCACGTGCATTCACTGAAACTGAGATGTAGCATGCCAAATAATTTAAACGAAATTACAAAAAAGTACTTAGTGTCATCCCAACGTCTCTCACGATAGATTGAGACGAGCTGTAGTAAACACTAACGATAACAGTTTTCTGGCTGTGACTGAAGCTAACAGGCTACAGTTGGCAAACCTACCTACCTGCCTCACGTTAAAAGTTTCCAGACTCTTCGAAGTGAACTGATCATCATTACTTTTACTTTAAACCCTTCCCCTGTGACAGGGAGACAACATAACGGTATTCAGTGAAATAGTGAGGTAACCGTGCGTCGCCAGTTGACCAGGCAAATGTGGGCGACTGTGGTGCTGGCTACCGTAACCAAGCAACGTCACTTCCTCATGACCTCACCACACATGCCCTTTCACTAAACATCCAGTAGATGGCGTTGGTTGAATGTAAAAATTTGACCTAGATCCTTTTGTCTGCAAAATATTGTGTCTCGGGAATGAAGGTGTAACTTTAATTGTAAAAATAGTTTTAACAGCGTGATTTATGCGATAAATACTTAAATGACAATGACGATTACAGAAAGGTTAGGTTCCAGGGCAATTGCCATTTTTTCTGCCAATCCATTTATGCGAATAATTTATGAGGTTTTACAGTGTGAATAATAACGGCATGCGGCATGTGAAAGAGAAAGATTTTAATTTTAATATACGGTCGAAAACATTCCTGCAAGACTTAGTACAAGCGGCCATATGTCGAAGGTCAGCCCTCTCTCGCTATTGGTCGGCTGGTTCGCATGTGTGATTTGTTTCCTCTCGGATTGCTCAATAGGCTATTCTTAGTAAAGCCAGGAAACTCAGGGAATTGTAAACGACAGGTAACCAAGAGTTCCATTGACCGTGGTCTGTCAATGGCGATCTCGGACCCTGACAGTTTACGCGGAGGAGTTAAACCGAAGACAAGTGGAATTTAAGGGGGCGTTTGCACATCACAACCAAGGACGGACTGATATCGTTTTTGTTTTCCGTCACATTTTGATTTTAATCGTAGCACTGTAGGTGCACAGGCGGTCCTACAACTATTTTTGTCAATTGAAAGCCGACTGTTAAGCGGTTATTCAACCGCGTGAAGCTGTCATCGGGTGGATAAATCGTACACAGTCGCACGGGTCGTTCAAATGTTTGGGAAATGTCCATTTCAACAGAATGCATTTTGCTGGAAGTAACGGCGTCAGCCGGCGGTATCCCGAAGATGCAACAGTGCCTCGCAACGGTGCCTGGGCTTGTTCCCCTGTCAGTTTTGTCCTTGCGAGTATCGGCGTTGGTCTTGCCGCGGCAATATCGTTCCAGTTTGCCTGCGGAGACCTCACTATAACATCTTTGTTTCTCAAGCTGTTCATGTACGTTTCTTTCGTTGTGATGTGTCTTTCGCTGGGAAGCTATGGTTTCCTTTCCAGAAAAAGTCCACTTAAACTCTGCAGTTTTGACACCTCTAAGAGGTCTTCACATCTGCTGAACCTGTTTAACGAAATAATTACGGTGAGTAGCGGGCAGCGTTGGTGCTTAGGCTACACGGTAAGATTGTTCAGAATCTATTTAAAAAGCCAAATATTTACACAATGTGGTATCAGCCATTTAATCTCACATTGCGGTAGGTTAGTACGAAATATTGTGCTTAAGACTGGTCAGCATCGTAGACAGTCTTTCAAGATCTGTTGGGGATTTCTGGGCAGCGGCTGTCAGAAATAACAGCCTATATACTATTATGATAACGTCTTTGAATTGTCATTTCGTGGTTCACCAAACTGACAACAATTTAGATAGCAATGCGCGTGTAAACAGAACTGGCTAATATGCTCCTAAAATACCAGTTACAGGTAGCAGGGACGCAGGTTATTTCGTGTGAAGTGAATGAATACCAAGCTTCTGTTGTGTGACCCCTGTGTTCTAACTTTCTTGCGGTGATTTCCACAGTGCGAGGGTCCAGGGCCCGTCCAGGAACCGGGACAGCTGAAAAGAGCGGTGGTTTCACACGGCGTGGACAAGGCGATGAAGGAAGGTGCGTTCCCTCGTGCGTTAATTCAGAAGGGACCTCAGCGTCAGACATTAAATAAAATATATATCAAATAAAATGTAGGTTTTCAACCTAGACCAGCTTTGAAAGTTATAATAGCGCGCCGTTTTGCTTAAGCAGAACAGTTTGTTCCTGTTGTTGTTTATTTATTTATCTATTAGAAAAACAGACACATTGTAATGGAATCAAGTTTCTGTGGTTGCACAAATTCTCTCTCAAATCTATCTTTTGACCTCTGTCCCTTTTCCACCTATTCTCGTCTCCACGGTCAGTGCTCAGTTTGTCAGGATAGGGTCGGCTCTGCGGCTTTCTGCGGGGACAGTTTATTTGAATTTGTCTGAAGTCTACATGTGCTTAGATGGTGTGATTTGTAGAATAGATCCTTGTGTTTTGGTTGTGAAATAGGCTACATCTCACTGGTTTACAGAGCTTGAAGTTCAGCTTCAGTTTCTTAGTGTAATGTCTGAATTGTTTGGCTTTGATGAAGGCTGTTCTCAGAGTGCAGCACGTTCGGAGTGAACCAGCCATTGATCCGCGTCCGCTGCTGAGAAAAGGCTTTTCTGTCTGTAATTACTTACAGATCCCACGACTGGAATGTGCACCATGTCGGGCAGACAAAGCTTTGGTTGTGTGAGAAAATTAGAAAATGCACTTAACGATACAGCATTGCACCGAAGTACTTCACTATAAGAACCATATATGCTACATACATAAAACAATTTGTAATGACTCAAACGCACTCTCACACACACTCACACACACACACACACACTCACACACACATGCACACACACACACACACACGCTCATACACACACACACGCTCACACACACACTCACACACACACGTGCTGCACTGCAGTGAAATGGGAAAGTCTTGCCTTCTGCTGTAAGGGGCCTATGTTTGAATTCGCTGAATCACTCACACACAGCCCTCTGGTTTATGTCTTTTTTGACTGATCGATGGCTGCGGTAACACACAGAGACAGGGAAAGTCGAAGGACTGCAGTGTTCACTTCAGATCGATTTCTATTGGCTTAAAGCCTCCCACTCATGAGTTCGGGCTCTGCGTTCTGTATTTGTACGCTCTGTTTGTTTACGCTCTGGTGTTTTCGTTTTGCAGTTTGGCATAGCCACTCCGGTTGTTTAAAGAGTCTACCACAGATACTCAGACCTCTCTAGTTAATTACTGCATCGTACGGTTTTTGGTCAACATAACCACAGTTGAGAGTACACTGCGGTCAGTCCTAGTTCAGTTTTCTGAGGAATGCTGGAGCAGATCTACGGCGATGAGGCAGTTTCTTTTCATATCGCGTCTGGTTTCGCATCCTCAGATACACTCAAGGTAAATAAAGATTAAAGGAGCCGTTCAGATCTGTGCTAGTCCTGTTAAACAAGTGTGACCCGTCGCTCTCCTTTTCCTTCCTTTCTTTTTTTTTTCATTCTATCCATTCATGGTATTGTGTGCAGCGTTTACGTATCAGGTCATATAATTAGTGGAGAAGCACGCTGAGGCTTTGCTGTCTGAGTTAATTCGACTTAGAGTTCAAGCCAAACAGCTCCACTCCCTACACTACTCACTGCTTTATGAGAATCAGCAGTGGAGAGTTTAGGCTCCTGAATACAAGCAACGTCCCAAACAGAAGCAGGTTTCAGCAAATCAAGGGTAAAAATAACAGCCTACCGAAAACAGGTGTGGCTCCTGACACCTGGGTTAGTTCAGTGTTTAACAGCCCCTTTTGTTCCGGGGTCGTTTATTAGAATACTTGGCAGGAGCCGTGTGGTTTTGGCCGCTATGGCTGGAGGAAACTGTGGCATAACTCTGAATGTTATGTAGGGGCTTGTCTGTGTGGAAAGAGATTCTGTGAAGAAGGCCGCTTGACAGTGCTTCACAGGGAACAGCAGCTATAATGACGCTGGCATGGAAGCCATGACGATATCATTGACATTATCAGTATCATACTCAACGGTCAGCCGCTCTAGAGAGTGCAAACTCCTTGATTGTGACTTCTGTACGTGGTTGTTGAGCTGCAGGACTAGGAAGACAGACAAGCCTGATTTGATTGAAGACGAGCAGCCGGTCAGTGTCTATAAGAGCTGTCTGTGGAGAATGTCACAGAGTAGAATACAAGGGCTGGGTTGAGATGCAGAAGCTGGTTGATATACCTAAAAAAAAAAGATAACAGCAGAGCACAGGTGTCAGTGTGCTGAACAGTAGAAGAAAAAAAACAACCAAATTTGGACGGATGAGTCATCCTTCATTCTGTTCTTAATGAACGGATGAGCGCGTATGAGGTGTACGCCAAAAAAAAAAAAAAATATATAAAAAAGAGTGAGCCCGTGAGCTCGTTTCCCATGGCGACGGGTTCTGGCATGTCGGAGGGGTGTACTCTCGTGGCGTGGTGTCGGTCCACTGGAGGGCAAGGTAAACAAACAGACCAGTAAACACAAAGCCATTCTCAGTGATCACTTTCATCTTGTGCGAAGAGCCAGGTCTGTCCAGCCGGGACCAGCCCGTTCCAGGACAGCACCGGGGCCCAGTCACAGAACGGAGCTCGGCGAAAACGTTGTCAACCAATGTGTGAGTCCGGGTCACTTATGAGACATTACGGAATGGCGCCTGAGCCATCAGTGTTCTAACAGAAAATAATGGAATTTTCTTGTGGAAGAATGATGTCATATCATATCCATATCCATAGAGAACAGTTGTAGTTACCCCTACACTTTATGTCAAGGTGCACTGAAGGTGTTCTGTTTGTGTTGACCCAGTGCCATAGTAAGACAATGTGTGTGGAAGTTTCATTTACTTGTCAAATAGCGAGAAGCTTTTGCGGAGTAGGGGCAGAAACAGCTCCTTCGAGGTACTCCGTTGGACTGCACTCTTACTGACGTATTGATTTACACTTGTTTTTAAAATCCAGAGCAAAATCTTTCTGAGGTTATTTCTTGGTTCCAAAAATTTTTTTCAAACAAGTGTCATTAATATGAGGAAAAATCAACTCGGTTGTTCTAAAATGTGTACCAAATGTACCGTGCACTGATTCCCATATTTACAAGCATCTAATTAACAATGGTATGGATTTACACAGGAAAAATCTCGAGGCCAGATCACGAGTGTCGAGAGAACTTTTTTTTCCCCATCATACCTTGTTCTCAGTAATGCATCAGAAATAGATTTTCTTCATGCATTTTGAAAACCTGAAAGGAGCTGTCTCGGTGTGTGGAGTACTAAAGGCTGAATGCAGTCGGGTCTTCGTGGTTACTGTAACCTACAAAACAAACAGTGCTAGTCGTTTATCTTTCTTATCTCCAGATATTCATGTTCAGGGACAGTCTCCCACCGTCACGCTGTGATCCGTCAGCGTTTTGGAAAGTTGTCGTGGTTACTGCCGATATGAGTTCCGATATGGAAGACCATATTCACTCACTTTCACTCTTTATCTAAGCCGCTTGTCCTAGTTAGGGTCGCGGGGGGGGGGAGGGGGTGGAGCATATCCCAGCGCTCGAAAAGGCAGGGACACGCCCTGGACAGGTCCAGACCATATTCAACGGGCAGTAAAACTGAAAGTGAATGATTGAAACTGAGCTACGGTCCGACTTGAACAGTTCGACAGAAATGGTTTTAGATCGTGTCCAGATTTGATATTTTCACAAACCGATGACACATATTGACCATATTTACAGAGCTGCGTTTTTTTTTTTTAACACTAACCACACTGTTACATTCCTCTACGGTCACAAAGAGTACTGCACAGCCCCTCTCTGTTAACCTCTCTGTGTTTGTACAGAACGGCAAGAATCCCAGCCTGTGTTTCAACACATTTTCCCTCTCAGTCATATCTCAGCGTGAGCACGTCACCACAGGGCTGGACTCTGTCCTGTCTGACATTTTGACTGCAGTTATGGAGGCCACATCTATACAAATTACTCTCTTTGTTTCATCTCAGCGTCCTCCTCTTGTCTTCTACTGTTTGTCTCCGTCCAGAAGGAGCTTGGTAGTCCTCTCCTCTCTGTGTCTCCTTTCTCTGTGTCTCCTTTCTCTGCCTCCTCTCTGTGTCTCCTCTCTGTGTCTCCTCTCTCTGTGTCTCCTCTCTCTGTCTCCTCTCTGTGTCTCCTCTCTCTGTATCCTCTCTCTGTCTCCTTTCTCTGTGTCTCCTCTCTGTGTCTCCTCTCTCTGTCTCCTCTCTCTGTCTCCTTTCCCTGTCTCCTCTCTCTGTCTCCTCTCTCTGTCTCCTCTCTCTGTCTCCTCTCTGTGTCTCCTCTCTCTGTCTCCTCTCTCTGTCTCCTTTCTCTGTGTCTCCTCTCTCTGTCTCCTCTCTCTGTCTCCTCTCTCTGTCTCCTTTCTCTGTGTCTCCTCTCTGTGTCTCCTCTCTCTGTCTCCTCTCTGTGTCTCCTCTCTCTGTCTCCTTTCTCTGTCTCCTTTCTCTGTCTCCTCTCTCTGCTTCCTCTCTCTGCTTCCTCTCTCTGTCTCCTCTCTCTGTCTCCTTTCTCTGTGTCTCCTCTCTCTGCCTCCTCTCTCTGTCTCCTCTCTCTGTCTCCTCTCTCTGTCTCCTCTCTCTGCCTCCTCTCTCTGTCTCTTCTCTCTGCTTCCTCTCTCTGTCTCCTCTCTCTGTCTCCTCTCTCTGTCTCCTCTCTCTGCCTCCTCTCTCTGTCTCTTCTCTCTGCTTCCTCTCTCTGTCTCCTCTCTCTGCCTCCTCTCTCCGTCTCCTCTCTCTGTCTCCTCTCTCTGCCTCCTCTCTCTGTCTCTTCTCTCTGCTTCCTCTCTCTGTCTCCTCTCTCTGCCTCCTCTCTCCGTCTCCTCTCTCTGTCTCCTCTCTCTGTCTCTTCTCTCTGCTTCCTCTCTCTGTCTCCTCTCTCTGCCTCCTCTCTCCGTCTCCTCTCTCTGTCTCCTCTCTCTGCCTCCTCTCTCCGTCTCCTCTCTCTGTGTCTCCTCTCTCTGTGTCTCCTCTCTCTGTGTCTCCTCTCTCTGTCTCCTCTCTCTGTCTCCTCTCTCTGTGTCTCCTCTCTCTGTGTCTCCTCTCTCTGTGTCTCCTCTCTCCGTCTCCTCTCTCTGCCTCCTCTCTCTCCGTCTCCTCTCTCTGTGTCTCCTTTCTCTGTGTCTCCTCTCTCTGTGTCTCCTCTCTCCGTCTCCTCTCTCTGCCTCCTCTCTCCGTCTCCTCTCTCTGTGTCTCCTCTCTCTGTGTCTCCTCTCTCTGTGTCTCCTCTCTCTGTCTCCTCTCTCTGTCTCCTCTCTCTGTGTCTCCTCTCTCTGTGTCTCCTCTCTCTGTGTCTCCTCTCTCCGTCTCCTCTCTCTGCCTCCTCTCTCTCCGTCTCCTCTCTCTGTCTCCTCTCTGCGTCTCGGTTTTACGCTCTCGCTGAGTGTCTGGCTACAGCGGCAGAAACTGAAAATGTCGTTTGTTTTTTTTTTTTATGGTAGTCTTTGACTACGGCTACAGGGACTACGTCCTGTCCTGGTACTCCTCTCTGAGCCAGGATGAGGGGCGGCTCCACCAGATGCTGCTGGAGGACTTCTGGGAGCTTCTGAAACAGCTGCGGGGTCGTGTGGCGGAGGTGGACACGGTGAAAGTCGTCTGCAGCGACGTGGTGAAGAGACTGCACGTCCACTTCTGTGACCTCAGAGCCGCCAACGGCAGGTCAGCGTCTCGCTCGTTAGCAAAAAACCAGCGACCGTTTCACATTTTTATTTCGGCTTTATTCTCTCTCTCTCTCTCTCTCTCTCTCTCTCTGATTTTGTCTCTGTGTCTGTTTCACAGCTTTGTTGTATAATTGATTGATAGGTCAATAAACCACTGTTTCTGTCAAACACATCACCTCCGCGCAAACTGAAGCAAATCTTATGGCAGGAGCCGACAACCTACTGACGCTTAACGCTAAAAACACGCTAAGGCCAACCAGCAAAATCTTTATGAGCTGGTAGGCATGTGTTTGTGTGTGGTTGCTTTGTGGTTGTTACAGTAATGCATTTGGTTGATAAGTTATTGCAACTGTAACCATATTGCTGTGGCGTAAATTACCCCATTAATCCTTAAAAGTGAAGCCATTGGGTCTTAATGTTAGCACTGTCTGGGTTAGTCACAAAGACTGGCTCACTAATGTGGCAGTGAAGCCATTGGGTCTTAATGTTAGCAGTGTCTGGGTTAGTCACAAAGACTGGCTCACTAATGTGGCACTCACTGGCTCTAACATCGTTCCAGGGGGGACTAACGGAGGCTGAAGGAAAACAGTTGCTTAATACCTGTTGACTGCACATTCCTGTTCATAGATGTTATCATTGTTCTGTTCACCACCTGCACGTAACTTTTGCTTTCGGTTTCACATATTTCCACATTTTCTCTCTAACGACATCGACTCTCCCTTGACCTGTCTTCTTGTCTCAGCAAGACAGCAATACATCATTTACCTCAGCAACAGGCATTTAACTTATTCTCACTCTCTCTCTTTCTCTCTCTGTCTCTCTCTCTCTCTCTGTCTCTTTCTCTCTCTGTGTGTCTCTCTCTCTCTCTGTGTCTTTGGCTCTCTCTCTCTCTCTCTCTCTGTGTCTGTGTCTCTCTCTCTCACTGTCTCTCTCTCTCTCACACTCTCTCTCTCTCTGTCTCTCTCTCAATCTCTCTCTCTCTCTGTCTCTGTCTCTCTCTCTGTCTCTGTCTCTCTGTCTTTCTCTCTCTCTCTCTCTCTCTCTCTCTCTCTCTCTCTGTCTCTCTCTCTCTCTCTCTCTCTCTCTCTCTGTCTCTCTCTCTCTCTCTCTCTCTCTCTCTGTCTCTGTCTCTCTCTCAATCTCTCTCTCTCAATCTCTCTCTGTCTCTCTCTCTCTCTGTCTCTCTCTGTCTCTCTCTCTCTCTCAAGGCTGGAGGAAGATCCCAGACCATTTCTCCTTCACCCATGTCTTCGTTCTCCTCAGGCTGAACTGGCTTTTCTGCGTTGCTGTGGTCGCCTGATGCTGTTGTATGTGCTACCCGCTCGTGATGTCCGCTCACACAGCCTACGACTGGTGCTGTCTGAGGTCATCGCCATCAAAGGTCAGGCTGCTGGGGTCACGTGTGGGAAGGGCTGAAAAACGATGGCAAATGAAACTGACAGGACAGGCACCTCCTTAAAAAAACAGAGTTTATGTGTCGTGTGTGTGTGTGTGTGTGTGTTTGCGCTGCTCTCTAAGTCCTAGGCCTACCTTTGATCCTTAAACAGACATTAATTCTAATTTATATGTGTGTCTTTGTATGATAGCTGACCGACAAATGAGTGTGTGTGTGTGTGTGTGTGTGTGTGTGTATGCTCTGAGTTCACGGGCACCTGGTAGAGTGCAGATTGGTGAATGTCAGGTCTATGACACTACGGTCTTAATAAAGCAGTGAGTCACTGTGAGGGCAAACTGACTTCATCACTTATTAGACTGTCCATCTCTATACTTTAAACACACACACACACACACACACAGAGTTAGATATATGCAAAGTATATACCTGTATATATATCTGAAAGACATCCTGTATCCTGTATCTATACTTGTGTGCTTATCTCCACTGTTTTGTGTATATGTATGTGTGCGTGTGTGTGTGTGTGTGTATGTGTGTTGTTTATGTGTATGTATGTGTTCATGTGTTTGTGTGTGTGTGTGTGTGTTTGTCTGTGGGTCTGTGTTTGTATGTGTGTGTGTGTGTGTGTGTGTGTTTATGTGTTTGTCTGTGGGTCTGTGTTTGTGTGTGTGTGTATGTATGTGTTCATGTGTTTGTCTGTGTGTGTGTGTGTGTGTGTGTGTGTGTGTGGTTGTGTGTTCAGTGCTGAAACCCCTGGTAGACCTGCTCAGTGACCCAGACTACATTAACCGTACTCTGCTGACCTGGCTGGAGCAGAGGGAACAGTTACTGGAGCGTCACAGGAAAGCCTACACTTACGCCCCATCTTATGAAGAGTTCATCAAACTCATCAGCTCCAGCTCTGATGTCGAATTCCTCCAGCAGCTCAGGTCAGTCTCCTCCCACTCCTGATCGCTGACCTGCTCCTAGCCCTACGGAGAGACGCTCTAAGCCCCTGATGGCTGATTTGGTGTCAGTTCTTAGCAGAGATGGGCCGTACTTCAATTAAATGTATTTAAAATACGTATTCAATTACTTTTGAGTATTTTGTCGTTTGTATTTTACTGGATGGAGAATAATCAGATGTAATTTGTACCTTGAGAAACTGTACTTTGTGCATTTAACATGCAAATATGTCATTTTACTCTCAAATAAGACGAGATCTTTCATCACCAGGTTGACTATAGGACTACTAAATATAGCCTATCACAGTCTTTGGCTTGATGCAAGTACATCACATGACACATCCTGTTGGGTCCAGTGCGCTCATTTTGAATAGTTTGTTTTCTTCATGACCAGTAACCCAAGGAGAGAAGCTGCTTTGGTGTTTGGTGCAGATTGCCTTGAGGCAGTGGTTCTCACTGGTACAGTGGTTCTCAGCTCCAGTCCTGGGGGCCCACTGTCCTGCACGTCTTTGTTTTAACTTTTCTTAGCTCAGGACTGACACACCTGATTCTACTGATCAATTAATCATCAAACCCTTGATTAGCTCAATTAAGTGTAATAATGAAGAGTTAAAACAAAGACATGCAGGACAGTGGGCCCTGAGGTCTAGAGTTGAGAACCACTGCCTTAATGTAAAGTATGTAGTAAAATATACTATCAGATATTGCTCACTGAATGTCTATAGGACAGGAGAACAGAGCAATTAGCAAGTAGCTGTGCTCTAAAACTTGTGAATTTACTTGCTAGCTTGCTAGTGGCATTCTAGCTAACACCACAGACATGCTCAGACAGCCTGGGACAGTGGCATCTTGTGGTTAGTCTTATGGAAGCCTTCATTAGCGATAAATCAGGCTAGCGACTTTTGTTCCTACGGACATACTAAATTTCTAACAGGCGTTTTTACGCATGGCAGTTAATCCTTTATACTAAATGTGTTGCACTTCTTCAAATGACTAGTTGTAAAGTTAGAGACCTTGGAAATTAGCTTACTCCGCTGCTGCACTTAATGTAAATCGCTCCTGAAAAAAGGCATCCGCTAAATGCCTAAAATAGCGTTACAGATAATTCCGTATGTATTTTCAAATTACAAATTACTTTTTTTTTTTAATCAAATGCATTTTCTCACACCAGCATTTTGCGTTTTATTTTGATGCATTTGATGAGCAAGTATTTGTTATTTGTAACTAGATACTTTTTCATCTGTTTGTGCCCACCTCCGGTCCTTCGGGTTGCAGTAAAGTGGGACTGTACCCTTAACAAAATACGAGTTTTATGTCGTGTTGTTATCAGTGTCAACCACCTTCAGTAAACTGCTATCGTATTTCACACTTCCTATTTCCATATCTATTGATTTAAAAAATGTTTGTTTGGTTTTTTGCCCACTTTACGAATGAAAATAAGCTAATGATTATTTTGATGAGAAAGATGAATGAGTTGCAATAAGAATACGACTGACATATCGACAGCTTATTATCATTTCAGATTTTTAAGGCAGAGTTGTAATGATCATGTATTTTCCGTCTAAGGTCGGCAGGGCTTGTGTTTGCTCTCTGAGATGTGTTGTTTTTAGTGTAATTTTGCTGTATTCTAATCATGAAATGCCCATTGCAAAATACTAAAACGAATTCGAGCAGCAGAGATTAGACAGACGGGTGACTTCTTTTTTCATTTTGCAGAAGCTCAGACTTCTTTCTAGTATCCTGTCAGTTTGTGTCTTTTTTTAGGAAAGGGAAGCAGCGACTGAATAATGGTGTATCGTCAAACTTTTGGCATTTGCCCGAGTGGAGAGAGGGTTACAGATTCGTGTGCGTGATCAACTGTGACCCAGTTCAATTTCATACACTTGCTGTACTGTTCTTTTTTTAAAAATAGATCGGTAACTATGACTAACACACACAAACCATTTATCTCTAGGCAAATATAGACTACTGGTGTCATAGATGCACCACACTGATTGTCGCAAGCGGTCACAGTAGTTAATCTAACAATGTTCTATGGGGAGTGAGTGGTCGAGAGGTTACGCGTTCAAGCCATTCATACAGAGCTACACCATTAATGGTGAAAATCGATGTCGCTCGTGAAGGTTGCGGCAATTTGGCTCCACACTTTATCTGCGAAGAGCGACAGCGCCACCTGCTGCCTGTTCGCTCAGCGTTTGAGTCC
>NC_044505.1:22263093-22265593 GCF_902362185.1 Chanos chanos
ACATACACATACACACACACGCGCGCACACACAAACGCACACACAGACACACAAAACGCACACACAGACACACGCCCACACACGCGCGCACACACACACGCATATACATACACACACACACACACACGCATATACATACACACACACACACACACACACACGCATATACATATATACACACACAAACACACACACACACATATACATATACACACGCACACACACACATGTACACACAAACACATATACACACACACACAAACGCACACACATATACACACACACACACATACACACACACGCACACGCACACGCACACATGCACACACACAAACGCACACACACACACGCGCACACACAAACGCACACACACACTCGCGCACACACACGCACTCAGGTGGTGTGGAACAAACATGCGTCCACAAACAGGACAGGCATATTTACACACACAAAGCCAGGATATAACACTATACAGGCACAATGCCAACACTGTCAAAAGTAAGGTTCAGAAGGTTAGCGAAAACGCACGTAAGGTGTCGTCAAAATTGCACGCGCACGTGTGCCCACTCAGACACTTCAAAACACTGTTTTTCCGCGGCTCACCCACCAACTTACACACACAAACATTCTGCTCCCTGTTGAGTCTTGACGCCTAGACTTTAATTATTTTGGAGAGTAGAGTGTAGTGGGAGCATAAACCGTTAGAAAGAACACGTCAGCTCCTGTTTCCATAGCAATTAGTCCAAACGAGCGAATGCTAACCCTTTCAGTTATGTCTAATAGCTTTTCATTCTTCACATTTTTTTTTTTCTTGCTTCTGCTCGTGACCTCTGACCTTTAACTTCCAGATCTTACAGTTTGAGGAAATCATGGCCAACCCGGCGCTCCGAGGATATTTCCGGGTCTACATGGAACGAGTGGACAAGAGAGCCCTCATCTGCTTCTGGGAACAGGCGGAAACCCTAAAGAATGCCAGTAAAGTAAGGAAGTTCCCACAGAGATGAAGACAGAAAATGAACTTTTTTAGTTTATCCAGGAACAGTTACTAGAGTTAAACGCTGACTTACATTAAGCTTCTGTCTCTGGGTTGGGAGGTATGGCAGATGTGAGGTTGATGGCCTCTCAGTCCTTGGTCCTTAGCCTTGTCCGCGAGGACACACATCACGATAACTCCTTTATAACTCCTAGCACTAACACACCTGATTCCTCTGAATACATCTGATTGACCAATCACCAAGTCCTTGATTAGCTCCATCCTCTACAATAACGTGGATGGTCCAGGTGGAGGAGCCAGGTGTGCGAACGCCGGGCTGAGACAAGGGGGTCACTGAGGAACGGACCTGAAAACCAGTAACCATCCTAACACAGTTCTGTTTCTCTGCTCCCCTCAGTGTGAGGTTCCTCAGCTGGTTGGGGAGATCTACCAGAACTTTTTTGTGGAGAGTAGGGAGATCCCGGTGGAGAAGGCCTTGATGAAGGAGATCCAGCAGACGCTGGTTGGGAACAAGGGCACGGAGGTGTTCCGCCGTCTCCAGGGCGAGGTGTACGAGAGCATGAAGGAGCGGTACTACCCCTCTTTCCTCGTCAGTGACCTTTACGAGGGTCTGATCAAGCGTGAGCAGAACAGCACGCAGCCTGACCCCAACGACAAGGAGAGCCCGGTGAGAGAGCCGTCACACGCTACACACCGCGAACGCACGTACAGACTGCTCACGCTCTACACAAAGGCTACTCAGACGCTACTCCTCCCACTGTACACAGACTAAAAGGAGACAACAGACACTATATACTGTAACTTATTGAAGGCTAACTCACAGGTACTCTACGAAGGACTAACTACTCATAGACCAAAACTTGCTCAGAATCTGACAACACACAAACATCAGAGTAAAACTACACACTCCAGCACATTGATTACGTTGATGTATTGCAGTGGCTACTCATAGAATATGTTCAGACCATTCTTTAGAGTGAGCTCTAGGCTAACAGAAGTGTGACGATATGACAGTATGACAGTAACACGATGATCCATCTGTAGTTGACCAGGAGCTGTACTAACAACATAACAAACCTCCCTCCCTAATTATGTTACAAGCTGTTGACAGATCTCTCTCTCTCTCTGTTCTCTCTCTCTCTCTCTCTCTGTTCCCCCTCTCTCTCTCTCTCTCTCTGTTCCCTCTCTCTCTCTCTCTCTCTCTCTGTTCTCTCTCTCTCTCTCTCTCTTCTCTCTCTCTGTTCTCTCTCTCTCTCTCTCTGTTCTCTCTCTCTCTCTCTCTGTTCTCTCTCTCTCTCTCTCTTCTCTCTCTGTCTCTCTCTCTCTCTCTCTCTCTCTCTGTGTTCTCTCGTTGGCATTCACTGTCTCCTGTTCCTCCCCTGTGCTCCTGCCCAGTGCCAGACAGAGGAGGGCACCCAGGAGGTTCTTCTGGACGACGGTGGCCAGGGCATCAATGAACAGGCCAGTTACGCTGCCAGCCGTCTGAGCCAGCTCCACGAGCGACTG